>NC_042959.1:3205995-3443495 GCF_901001165.1 Salmo trutta | reverse complement strand
TTCCGCTCGTCTTTTCTCTCTGCCACTGGCTGCCTGCGTCGTTAGCTGGCTGCTCGGACCGCCCAGAGCCTATAGGAGAAGAGCAGCACACTGATCGCTGCAGTGGGCTGTGTTGCCACCACACCACGGACCGACTAACCCAACAGCTCTCTGCCTGCCGCGTCTCCCTGCCATCAACAAGTTAGGGACTGGACGGTTAAGGGAAGGAGAGGACCCCACCCCCAACCAAGAGGGGCAACATTTGATCCTCAATTAACCAATTGAGCTGACATCATTGCAGTGGAAGACGAAGGAGAACGAAGGGAACAAAACAAAAAAGGAGGGGGGTTGGAACAGCAGCGAGTGGCTGCATTCCGAGCCAGGGCGCTTTGGATGCAAATCAACTTAAAACATTTTTTTTTTTTTAAATATTGATAAAATAAAAATGCACACCCTTTTGATAATGTGGGATTAAAATTACGTAAGGAAAGAGGACAAATAGAAACTGACAACATCGACATGGGATTTGTGATTTTGTTTCAATTGGGAGGGCTCAAGAGCAACGCCACCACTTTCTTACTTCAGGAAGAGAAGAGCCCGGTTCCTTTTGTGATTTCTACTCAAAAGGGCTTTTCTTTACTCCCTTTGGATTTGTGTTCCTTCTGGCTGCTTCGGGAGTCCGCTGTAGAAAAGGACAGTTGAATGCAGCCTCCGACGTGCACAAAAGAATGGGTAAGTTATCCTCTTTTATCCAGAGAGTCTGGACCTGAATAGGAAACAGAGTGAAAAAGGAGGGGGGGGGCGGCTGAGGGCTAATAGGGGTATTCAAGGCTTGTCTACTTCCTTCCAATGTCATCCTCCTCTTCTCTACCTACTCCATTTTCCTTTGGGCGGGGGGGCAAGTCGTGATTTCTGATTACATTAAACGACCAATTGATGAGTTGTATAACAGCGCAAAAAAAATATTTACACACACACACACACACACACACAGGTATGGCACATCCTTCAAAGCAAATTCTTAAAGAATGTTGAGTCAGCTGAACCAAAATAAAAATTCGACTGAATCAAAACTGATTCTAGAAGCAGAGAGACGAGGAAAGAACATTCGTTATAAAATAACATCCTCTTTGTCGGGTCATAACCAATTACGACAAGTCAGCGCAAAGGGAGGGAAAAAAACGAGCTGAAGGAGAGGACGAGAAAAGTCCTCCACATCACTGCTTCGTGTATTAATACAGAAGCTTCACATGTTACAGAATCCTCTCAGAGGAGGTTATTCTTCATCTCCCTTCCTTCCTTCGTTGCCCGCCGTCAAAGTAAACTCTGAACACTTATGTTCATGTACACAGCAGTGATGCTACGCGGTCGATGATATGTGAAATTCAGGAATACTGAGCGGGGGGGGGTGGGGGGGGGGTGGAGATGGAGAGAGAGCAAGAGAAATATGAGGGAGAGAGGAGGATACAAATGTTTTTTCAAACACAGTTACCACAGATCAGCAGTGCGCTGCAGAGATTAGCTTTCCCTCCCATTGGTTGATTTTATTATCTTTAAACCCCCCCCAGGTTTCCATTCAAGGTGGCCATTGGTGGGACCTGCACCAACAGCATTGTGCCTGTGTGTGATCAGCATGCTGCTGTGCCTGCTGTCTCCTGCGTCATGCACAACCTGCCCCCAGAAATGCCGCTGCGAGGACCAGCAGTTCTACTGCGACACCCAGGGGCTGGAGGCTCCCCCGGATGGCGTTGACAGAGGGGCCCTGGGGTTGTCGCTCCGCCACAACAGCATCGCTGAACTGAGCCCGGATCAGTTCTACGGCTTCTCCCAGCTCACTTGGCTCCACCTGGATCACAACCAGGTCACCACGGTGCAGGAGGACGCCTTCCAGGGGCTCTACAAACTCAAAGACCTCAACCTGAGCTCCAACCGGATCACAAAGCTGCCAAACACAACCTTCATTCACCTCATCAACCTACAGATCCTGGATCTGTCCTTCAACCTGATGACTGCGCTGGAGCCTGAGCTGTTCCATGGCCTCCGCAAGCTGCAGATTCTCCACCTGCGCTCCAACTCGCTGCGCACCACCCCCGTCCGGGCCTTCTGGGACTGCCGCAGCCTTGAGTACCTGGGTCTGTCCAACAACCGGCTGCGGAGCCTGGCCCGGAACGGCTTCGCTGGCCTCATTAAACTTAGAGAACTCCACTTGGAACACAACCAGCTGACTAAGATCAACCTGGCCCACTTCCCCCGGCTGGTAGCTCTGCAGTTCCTTTACCTGCAGTGGAACAAGATCTCCAACCTGACCTGCGGTATGGAGTGGACCTGGACCACGCTGGAGAAGATGGACCTCACGGGGAACGAGATACGGGTGCTGACCCCGGACGTGTTCGAGACACTGCCTAACCTGAAGATCCTCCTACTGGATAACAACAAGCTAGGCAGCCTGGACCCTCTGGTCATGGATATGTGGCGGTCTCTAGGTACCGTGGGTCTGTCCAGCAACCTTTGGGATTGTACCAAACGTATCTGCTCCCTGGCCACTTGGCTTAGCACCTTCAAGGGGAGGTGGGAACACTCCATCCTGTGTCACACCCCCGAGTACGCCCAGGGCGAGGAGATACTGGATGCCGTTTATGGATTCCAACTTTGTCTGAATTTTACGGTGGCGCCACCTGTCGTCATGACCACAAGCACTTTGTCAATGGTCACGGACGCGCCAACAGGCACGACGGCGGAGGTCACCAGCTTGCTGTTTGGAGTAATGAAGCAGACACCCACGCAGAACTTCTATGGGGATTTTGGGCGCTTTACGACCGTAACGACGACGATCGCCGCGCCGCGCACCGCCCTAGCAACCACAGTTGAGGGCTGGGGTGGAGCGGTGGGAGTCACGGAGGACTTCTCGGAGACGGACAACACGGTCCTAACCCAGAGGGTGATCATTGGAACGATGGTCCTTCTGTTTACCTTCTTCCTCATCATTTTCGTTGTGTTCATCTCACGGAAGTGTTGCCCTCCTACCATGCGCAGGATACGCCAGTGCTCGGCCATGCAGAACCGCCGCCAGATGAGGACCCAGCAGCGGCAACAAATGGCGGACCTGGCCACGCAGGTACCCTATAACGAGTACGAGCCCAGCCACGACGAGGGAGCTCTGGTTATCATCAACGGCTACGGGCAGTGCAAGTGTCAACAGCTGCCTTACAAAGAGTGTGAAGTGTAAACTATGTATTCCTCCTGCAGCAGCATATGGGCTGTTTACCATTCTGACCATTTCAAAGAATACAGGGTTTGTTTTTTGCTTTCCCCCCCCCCCAGTTTATACAACAAAAAAAGCATACTTTCTACTCGCTAGCTCTGAGAAATCAATGTGATTAGTATATTGAGTGGGAGAGTTGATGACTGGTGGGTGGAAAATGGACAGTGAAGAGACTGATGAGGATGTAGAGATAGAAACCATTTATTTTTATATGAATGCAAGATTGTTCATATCAAGCTGTGGGCAATCAGTCTCCACGGAAAAAGCGGTAGACAGATGTGTCACCACATTACCACATCAGTCACTATGTTCCACAGCACAGAGAAGATGAAATCTTTAGCCAAGATGTCTGGAGACGAATCCCTCTTTACTAAAGAGACGTTAAGGCTACAGATACCTGGGTCTATATCATTTCCAAGGGGAATCAGTGTGGGACATTTGATTATGATGACAGATTTTTATTAAAAGATGCACGATAGCCACAGTCTGGTCGCCATCACAATCCCTTGTTGGTACAGTAGTGAGTATAAAGGGGTTAGTTATTAAATTAAAAGCTTTTTTTATTCACATTTGTTCATTTTTTTTTGTAAATTACTATGAATATTGAATAAATGTTTATTTATGTCACAATCTGAATTAAATCTCCAAAAGAAAAATTGAATCTAAAAAAAAACAACATTACTTGGTTGCTATTTATGTTCCATAAACATGTATTTCCTCCTCCTGTCCCTCTGGATCCAAACAGGACCTTTCAATTCTGGTCCGTGAACACCCATTGGCCTTTTTGTCTTAATTTGATTCGATTAAGTCCATTGCCTCCCATTAAATGTAAAAAGGTTAGCCCTGTACGTGGAAAGGTTAATGTCCTGTATGCCTCAGTACCTGCTTATCCAAACCGTCTACAGTATCTATGACATGTGGAGATGTATCAGCCCATGTAAACACTTCACCACCATCAGCCACACTATAGTATTAAAGAGATCAATGTAATGACCTGCGGACAGATACCCAGCATCCTCACTGACAGTAACTGGTAAACGCAGCTTAACCTTTTTCTACTGCAATGTACACCAGGAGCCAACAAAACACAAGGTAGAAGTTTTTGGAAAGGTAGTATCAGATATCTAGCTAGTACAGAGAGAGATTAATGATGAACAATGAAAAACCCATTCTGCTCTGCAGTCTCTCTCCCTCTTATGCTGAAAATACATTTGTCCCAGGAGGAGTCCCAGTCGTGTTAGAGCTCCCAGCTAGCCAGCCTCCATGGAACAGCACAGACCCTAATCAGCTCTGACAGCGTCAACATTGAACCAATTAAGGACAGGCAAAAATAATCTAATATTCTGTCTCCCACACCAGTGATCCAAGCAAAGATTTAGCTTGCTACTGCTGCCAGTCAGTCGGCCACTCAAAAAAACCACACATCATCCTTCACTCAACACGGCCAACTAGGGCATTTATCTCCATACTGCGAATCCTGCTCTTGTGAGAGTGTCAGGCTGAAAGGCTGACATTTCCCTTCCTTGGAAAGAGAAGGGGGGGAGAGAAAAACCAGGCAGAAAGGAGAGGGGGGGGAGAAACCAGGCAGAAAGGAGAGGGGGGAGAGAAACCAGGCAGAAAGGAGAGGGGGGGGAGAAAACCAGGCAGAAAGGAGAGGGGGGAGAGAAACCAGGCAGAAAGGAGAGGGGGGAGAGAAACCAGGCAGAAAGGAGAGGGGGGGAGAGAAACCAGGCAGAAAGGAGAGGGGGGAGAGAAACCAGGCAGAAAGGAGAGGGGGGAGAGAAACCAGGCAGAAAGGAGAGGGGGGGAGAGAACCAGGGAGAAAGGAGAGGGGGGGAGAGAAACCAGGCAGAAAGGAGAGGGGGGGAGAGAAACCAGGCAGAAAGGAGAGGGGGGGAGAGAAACCAGGCAGAAAGGAGAGGGGGGGGAGAGAAACCAGGCAGAAAGGAGAGGGGGGGAGAGAAACCAGGCAGAAAGGAGAGGGGGGGAGAGAAACCAGGCAGAAAGGAGGGGGGGGGGAGAGAAACCAGGCAGAAGGAGAGGGGGGGAGGAGGAAGCAGGCAGAAAGGAGAGGGGGGGAAGAGAAAGCAGGCAGAAAGGAGAGGGGGGAGAGAAACCAGGCAGAAAGGAGAGGGGGGGAGAGAAAGCAGGCAGAAAGGAGAGGGGGGAGGAGAGAGAACCAGGCAGAAAGGAGAGGGGGGAGAGAGAAACAGGCAGGAAAGGAGAAGGGGGAGAGAGAGGAAACCAGGCAGAAAGGAGAGGGGGGAGAGAAACCAGGCAGAAAGGAGAGGGGGGAGAGAAACCAGGCAGAAAGGAGAGGGGGAGAGAAAGCAGGCAGAAAGGAGAGGGGGGAGAGAAACCAGGCAGAAAGGAGAGGGGGAGAGAAACCAGGCAGAAAGGAGAGGGGGGATAGAAGAACCCGGCAGAAAGGAGAGGGGGGAGAGAAACCAGGCAGAAAGGAGAGGGGGGAGAGAAACCAGGCAGAAAAGAGAGGGGGGAGAGAAACCAGGCAGAAAGGAGAGGGGGGAACCAGGCAGAAAGGAGAGGGGGGGAGAGAAACCAGGCAGAAAGGAGAGGAAAACCGGCAGAAAGGGTAGAGGGGGGGGAAAACAGGCAGAAAGGAGAGGGGGAGAAAAACAGGCAGAAAGACAAAAAAGGGAGGGGGAACAAACTAGCACAAAGACATAAAATGGAGGGGTAACTACTAAACAAAAAGAAACGGGGGGTGCCGTTGACTCTGGATAATTACCCTGCACAGCAACACGGGATTTTACAAGAGGGTTAAACTCTTGAGAATCTCCCTTGAGGACAAATGCAGCTCCTGTGATCAGCAAACAGAGGGGGCTGGGGCTCAGGGCTAAGGCTCAGGGCTCAGGGCTAAGGCTCAGGGCTAAAGCAGAGGAGGTTGAGAGGCAGGTTTAGGACACATTGGTATGCAGCACAGAGAGGATATGTATTAGCATCAGACTAAAGCAGCCGCCACTGCAGCACCCCTCTCTCCCCCTCCATCTGCAGGTCTTTTTGTGCTCTGTTTGGAAGGTAGGGGGCAGGGAGAGAGGAAAGGAGAATGAGGAGGAGGGAAGGAGAGAGAGGTGGAGGGAGGAGGGGTAGCGAGGATCGACTGGCAACCAGGTGGTCATGTCTTGGCTTATAAAAAGGGAATGAGCATTCTTCAGGACAGGTAATGTTATTCTATGGGGCTAAGAAACTGAGAGGAGTGGGGGGGAGAGGAAGCAGTAGTGCCTCCCAAACTGCACCCTATCCCCTACACCAATTTAGACCAGTGCCCTATGGGTTCTGGTTAAAGTAGTGCACTATATAGGATAGTGTGTCATTTGGGACAAATCCCAAAATGACAAATGGTGTCGTCACTTTGGGGCTGAGACAACAACGAGGAGAGAGGATAACATCCCCTTAGGACTGAGACGAGGAGAGAGGATAACATCCCCTTAGGACTGAGACAACGAGGAGGAGAGAGGAGAACATCCCCTTAGGACTGAGACAACAACGAGGAGAGAGGATAACATCCCCTTAGGACTGAGACAACGAGGAGAGAGGAAAACATCCCCTTAGGACTGAGACAACAACGAGGAGAGAGGAAAACATCCCCTTAGGACTGAGACAACGAGGAGAGAGGAGAACATCCCCTTAGGACTGAGACAACGAGGAGAGAGGAGAACATCCCCTTAGGACTGAGACAACAACGAGGAGAGAGGAGAACATCCCCTTAGGACTGAGACAACAACGAGGAGAGAGGATAACATCCCCTTAGGACTGAGACAACGAGGAGAGAGGAAAACATCCCCTTAGGACTGAGACAACGAGGAGAGAGGAAAACATCCCCTTAGGACTGAGACAACGAGGAGAGAGGAAAACATCCCCTTAGGACTGAGACAACGAGGAGAGAGGAGAACATCCCCTTAGGACTGAGACAACGAGGAGAGAGGAAAACATCCCCTTAGGACTGAGACAACGAGGAGGAGAGAGGATAACATCCCCTTAGGACTGAGACAACAACGAGGAGAGAGGAAAACATCCCCTTAGGACTGAGACAACGAGGAGAGAGGAGAACATCCCCTTAGGACTGAGACAACAACGAGGAGAGAGGAGAACATCCCCTTAGGACTGAGACAACGAGGAGGAGAGAGGAGAACATCCCCTTAGGACTGAGACAACGAGGAGGAGAGAGGAGAACATCCCCTTAGGACTGAGACAACGAGGAGAGAGGATAACATCCCCTTAGGACTGAGACAACGAGGAGAGAGGATAGCGACACTGGGACAACAACGAGGAGAGAGGATAGTAAAACATCACCTTGGCAATGTCCCCTCCTAGAAAAACTAAAATCAAAACAAAAAGAAAGCAAGCGGGAGAAAGTTAAGTATGAAAGTTTATGAATTGGCACTGGCTCAGACTCCCGGTTTGTCATGCAGATTTTAGCCATCTTCTATTAGATAAGAGAACGGGTGTTTTCAAGTCCAACATCTACAAAGATGTGGAAATGCTTTAGAATAGACAGAGAGAGACTCTTGATTGAAGTGACTGGGATAGGAGGAGAGGAAGGATGGCCCCAAGAGGGCGCTATGAAGTGTCATTGGTGTTGAAACAGTCTTCTGACGGAGCCAAGCTAATAGGCAAACGCAAGGATTTTTCAAAAGCAGTTCATAATAAAGGCAATCATTTGCCATTTGGGATGCAGTCCTCTACACTGTCAGTGACGTGGTCCCCCTAGGAGCCCAGCAGGAACTAAATCTTACCAGGAGAGCCCAGCAGGAACTAGATGTTACCAGCAGGAACTAGATGTTACCAGCAGGAACTAGATGTTACCAGCAGGAACTAGATCTTACCAGCAGGAACTAGATGTTACCAGGAGAGCCGAGCAAGAGGCAACATGTGTTCCAACCATCCATCCACACAGCAGCATACTGTTTCAATCAGTCAACTCAAATGGTTTTGGGAGTCGTTGTTCCATTGTAGTTTTTCCCCAAACAAAGCCATGTCATGCATTCCCATTTTGATGTCTCTGAAAAAACTATTTCGATTTTATTTTTTCTATCAAGGCTAAGAACTGCTTTACTGTCGTCCCTTCCCAAAATGTCCTGCATGTTCCAAGAAAGCAGTCCGAGCTGACTTCAGTCTTCATGTCATTCAGATAAAAACAGAAGCCTTATTTCTAAATGAATGGCCCACGGATGGACAGGATAGATAGAGACAGCGTATAGTAGTATATTTTTTAGGGGAGGGAAGGGGGGGAAATTAGTGCTGGCAAACATTTGACATCACTTAAAGATTACAGCTTGTTAAATGGTGACTGAAATGAAGCCACAATTTGCAGAAATGTGCATCCATTTGCACATTCCGACTGTCAAATTATTATTTTTTGGGGCTGTTTTCTTGTTGTCATACACTGAAGCCTTGCTCTCACTCCCCCTAGCCCCTTCCTGATAACCTCTGTGCCAAATTAATGCCCGTCTTCACTCCCCTTTTGTATTGTAATATGTACAATTTCATATCTGTAAAGTGGATAAGATGTGGCAAAACTGAAAAATATCTTTTTTTCCCCCTCCTTAAAACATATATTTTTAAATAAAAATAAATAAAAATACAATTAATTTCTTCGGTCTGATTTCCCGGCCCCCCATGAGAACTGGTTTTAAATATGTGATGCTTATTACATGACATTGTCTGTCTTGGCGATGCTAATCATTAATGGTGATCTAGTCTAACAGAATCCTCCAATCATATCACAGCATGGTGGTCTAGGTCCAACAGAATCCTCCAATCATATCACGGCATGGTGGTCTAGTCCAACAGAATCCTCCTATCATAAGACGGCATGGTGATCTAGGTCTAACAGACTCCTCCAATCATATGACGGCATGGTGATCTAGTCCAACAGAATCCTCCAATCATATCACGGCATGGTGATCCAGTCCAACAGAATCCTCCAATCATATTTAAGGGTGGCAGGTAGCCTAGTGGTCAGAGCGTTGAACTAGTAACCGTAAAGGTTGCTGGATCGAATCCCCGAGCTGACAAGGTAAAAATCTGTTGTTCTGCCCCTGAACAAGGCAGTTAACCCACTGTTCCCTGGTAGGCTGTCATTGTAAATAAGAATTTATTCTTAACTGACTTGCCTAGTTAAATAAAGCTACAATAAAAAAAATGTTAAATAACAACATGTTGATCTACGCCAACAGAATCCTCTATTACAGAACATTCTTCACTTCCCTTGTCCTGCAGGCTAAATATGTCCTAAAATGGACATCATCCCTTCCTGTTTATTAGAGAGCAGCCATTAGAATCCCCACCCTGGTTTCTATATATTCAACAGGTGGTGACATTACAGTAGAGGGTTGTTATGAGAGAACAGATATTTCCTCAGGGTAAAGAGGTTAGATATCATCCCATGTCCAAAATGGCACCCTTGTTCCCTTATATGGTGAACTAAATCCAATAGGGCTCTGGTCAAAAGTAGTGCACTATATATATATATAAAAAAATAAAAAAATAGGGTGCCATTTGGAAGGCAATCCCCAAGATTACATGCAGCCCGAATAACTCCCATCAAAACGGACGGGACATTTGTGAGAGCCTTCTCCAGTCAAGCAGTTCCAACAAGCACGCTAAAACACACAATGATTGACACTGGTTGAAAGTGATTATTTAAACAAAACAGAACGACGAGGAAAGACTAAAAGTACCTCCGAGTTCAGCTGGAGGCTTACGCTGTCCTATTATATTTGGTACATTATTTTTATTTTTCTGCTTGTTACTGTGAAAGAGGGTCTTTCAGACAGTGCAGTGTGCCCAGCGTCTCTGTTCTGTTATGATGCAGGGCTCTGGAACATGCTACTAAGTGCACACCGGTTGCTATATAGCGGTTATATTGTTGGTAGATACAGGAGGACAGGGGATTGGGTGAGGCAGCATGACACTGGTATAAAAAAAAAAGATGACTAAGGTTGTGTCCTAAATCCCACCCTATTCTCTATCCCTTAATAATGCATTACTTTACCAGGGCCATAGTGCTCCGGGTCTAAAGCAGTGCCCTATATAGGGAATAGGGTGACAACCTTAACCTACAAAACAGGGTAAAGTCAGACTTAGCTAGCTAACCTACAAAACAGGGTAAAGTCAGACTTAGCTAGCTAACCTACAAAACAGGGTAAAGTCAGACTTAGCTAGCTAACCTACAAAACAGGGTAAAGTCAGACTTAGCTAGCTAACCTACAAAACAGGGTAAAGTCAGACTTAGCTAGCTAACCTACAAAAACAGGGTAAAGTCAGACTTAGCTAGCTAACCTACAAAACAGGGTAAAGTCAGACTTAGCTAGCTAACCTACAAAAACAGGGTCAAGTCAGACTTAGCTAGCTAACCTACAAAAACAGGGTAAAGTCAGACTTAGCTAGCTAACCTACATGGTAGGTGTGTGCAGTGAACAATACACATAACGGCAGCCAAGGTGAACAATCTCCATGGCTAATGTACAAAATCCACCCTTCAATGCCGGACAAGGACAAGAGTAATGCAATCCTGTTTCTTCAGAAAGAGGATGGAGTCAGGCAGGGGAGAGAGTCAGCCTGCCGGTAGGAACATGGCACTACTCCCACAGTACCGAGTCATAAGGACTACCGAACAGCATTGCATTAAGACATTACTGTTTTAAAAGAGTACATTGTGTGTGTGTGTATTTCACCTGTACGCCTAGTACTGAGTAGTAGCAAGGCTGGAGCGAGAGAAAGAGAATTCACGATTGGTTGGTTTTAGCGGTGACCCAAAGTACGTGATCAGATGCACTGCCTACGGGCCTTTTATCTGGGGAGGCGGAGGAGGAAAGACTGGGGCTGAATATGACAATGATTTATGAGTGAAGTGGTGCATTTCAGACCAACTGTGACTCAAGTCCATCTCAGCAGCCACTAGTATTTTATTTGTATTTAACCTTTATTTAAAACTAGGCAAGTCGGTAGCTTGGGAGCTATTGGCTCATGGAGGACGGCTGTGTCACTCTGCACCGCTGGACTTCCTCTTCAGATTCACCAAACCAAGCGACTAACTCAAAAAAAAGGTCACATTTTAATTTGGTGTTGCCCCCTTCTTGTGTCAGGGGGTTGGCCCATTTGGACAAGATGTTTAAAAAAAGGAGAGAGATATAAACTCTGGATGGAGATGGATTTTCGCTAGCAGAGGCATCCGAGAGGATTATACAGTTCAGAGAGGTTTGAGGACTGATAGGATCTTTATCTTTAAAACATTTGTCCAGTTCTGGGTTGTCAGCAAGCGTCTTTCCAATTAACAGTAAAGGTCAGATGCCAGTCACTAGAGAGGACACAGAGTGTAGAAAAAGCACTCCCAGGATTGGTGGTGAATGGGCTCAGCTAAGATGTTCCCACATATATATAAAAAAAAAAGCAAAGACTATAATGCTTATTCATTCCCATTAACTGCCGGATGTTAATTTGCTTCCTTCTTTAACAGAGTTAGAAAAATATGAAAGGTACACTATCAGTCTTATTTTAGATCTGATAGCAAGGACCTGAGGCAGGAAGGGAGGCAGGAAGGAAGGCAGAGACAGGGGCTAGGGGGGGACAGGGTAGAAGCTGAAGGGCAGAGACAGGGGCTGGGGGGGACAGGGTAGAAGCTGAAGGGCAGAGACAGGGGCTAGGGGGGGACAGGGTAGAAGCTGAAGGGCAGAGACAGGGGCTAGGGGGGGACAGGGTAGAAGCTGAAGGGCAGAGACAGGGGCTGGGGGGGGACAGGGTAGAAGCTGAAGGGCAGAGACAGGGGCTGGGGGGGGACAGGGTAGAAGCTGAAGGACAGAGACAGGGGCTGGGGGGGACAGGGTAGAAGCTGAAGGGCAGAGACAGGGGCTGGGGGGGACAGGGTAGAAGCTGAAGGACAGAGACAGGGGCTGGGGGGGGACAGGGTAGAAGCTGAAGGGCAGAGACAGGGGCTGGGGGGGGACAGGGTAGAAGCTGAAGGGCAGAGACAGGGGCTGGGGGGGACAGGGTAGAAGCTGAAGGGCAGAGACAGGGGCTGGGGGGGGACAGGGTAGAAGCTGAAGGACAGAGACGGGCTGGGGGGGGACAGGGTAGAAGCTGAAGGGCAGAGACAGGGGCTGGGGGGGACAGGGTAGAAGCTGAAGGACAGAGACAGGGGCTGGGGGAGACAGGGTAGAAGCTGAAGGACATCGATTCTTCCCCGGTGCTCCCTGTCTGCCATTAGAGACGGTTGTAGCAGCAGCAGCAGAATCTTTCCTTTCATTAGCCCGGCCCAGTGTAGTCGTTGCTCATCAAAGCCCTCTACAGAAAGGGAAGTGATGGCCGTGGTAGCTACGCAGCGAGCGCCATGATAGAGTGGAAAAAAGGAAGGCAAGAAAGAGGTGCTTTTCATACTAATGTTTTATTGAACTGAAGCTACCCACACACCAAGCTTAGGTTCTTATCCAATGTTGCTTATTAGAATGAATAAATAAATAAATAAAATAAATATACAGTATATTTTTTTGGCCAGAGCACAACCCATACTGTTCCTGGAGCCACAGGAACCCGTCAGAAGAGGGATATCCACAAATGTTCCACCACACTGCCAGACCCTGATCTCACACACTGGATGTGGTCCATCCAAAGCAACCAGGCCGTGGAACCACCATACCAGACCAATCATTTACTGAGGAAAAATATGGGCCAAGAATACCAACACACCAAGGGATGATAATAGTTAACCGTCATTGGATTAGCCAGTGAAAATACATTTGACAGGTCATCTTTATCAGTCTATTAGGTAATTTGCATCATTTCATGGAATTAAATTGGTCGACCGGAATTACTATTTTGACGAAAATATTAATGTACAATGAGTTTATAGCGGTAGAAAGTAGCTAGTTTAACGTCGGCTAACAGCTCTGTCTCGTCAGGTAGAAAGTAGCTAGTTTAACGTCGGCTAACAGCTCTGTCTAGTCAGATAGAAAGTAGCTAGTTTAACGTCGGCTAACAGCTCTGTCTCGTCAGGTAGAAAGTAGCTAGTTTAACGTCGGCTAACAGCTCTGTCTAGTCAGATAGAAAGTAGCTAGTTTAACGTCGACTAACAGCTCTGTCTAGTCAGATAGAAAGTAGCTAGTTTAACGTCGGCTAACAGCTCTGTCTCGTCAGGTAGAAAGTAGCTAGTTTAACGTCGGCTAACAGCTCTGTCTAGTCAGATAGAAAGTAGCTAGTTTAACGTCGGCTAACAGCTCTGTCTAGTCAGAGAAAGTAGCTAGCTTAACATCAGCTAATGACTGTCTCTAGTCAGAAAGTAGCTTTCTTATGTTAACTAATGGCTGTCTAGTCAGAGTTTATTTAACCTTTATTTAACTAGGCAAGTCGGTTAAGAACCAATTCTTATTTTCAATGACGGCCTACCAGCTCCGTCTAGTCAGAGTGAGCAAGCCAGAGTTGAGACTCATTGCTAGGCAACACAGATACAGGCTGCAGGGAGCAGCTAACAGCTAAGCTAGCAACCAAAACAGTTTCACAGCATCTCTCCTCTGTTCTACTGGGGTTTTCATATCAGCTTTATTTCATAGTCCAGAAGCCAAAAGGCACACGTCTAGTCATTACCAACCAATCCTAGTTGTTGGAAGTTACAAACGGAGATGTTCTAGCCGAGCATCGTTGCCACCTCAGCAGTGCATCTTTCAGGACAGGGTTTTATTTATTTATTTTGCTAATTGCATTATGGTAAATGTATTCCATCGTCTTCTTCCTTATAGTAGTTGCATGTTCAATACTAGGAGTATATGCTTGCTATTGTAACGTGTTCTTTAAGCTCTTAATGAAAACTGTCCGTTCCTTCCATGCATAGTATTGATTGTATATTTAACTGTTTGCTAAGTGGTTAATGGGGTTTGGTTAGTCGGCAACAAAATGTAGCGACATTTGCATCCCTACAACACAAACACCTAGGCTAGACATGAGCGCTCACACAGAGCTCCAGGCTGAGGAAGAAAAACACAATTAAAACCCTTAACCTCCAGATAGGCATGTTTTGAGAGGAGCAGAGAGATGTATATGTGGAGCCCTGTGCAGTAATAAGGCGTAGGTGAGAAGCGTCCCGGGACCCTACACGGCTGTACCGGCCTTACCCACCCACCGGTTAACACCATGCCCCTTTCAACTGCTGGTTTTTATTTCATCAGGCTAATGGGTGGTTGGACTGGGCAATAAATACATTTAAAATATATTTAAAATATTCATAAATAAAAACATACATTTTATGTATATTTATTTTTTATGTATGTATATAAATAAATAACACACATACGTGTGTGTGTGTGTGTGTGTGTGTGTGTGTGTGTGTGTGTGTGTGTGTGTGTGATATATATAAATAAATAAAATATATATATATATATAAATAAGCATACTGGCAGAGAGACAGGGAAAGTGGTTGTACGCAGCAGATTATGATTATTAAGGTTAGAAAAAGGATTAGCTAAAACGCTCTCCTGAGTCCAAAACCACTGGGGCCGATGAGTCCAAAACGCAGGGGAAGCACTGGGGCCGATGAGTCCAAAACCAGGGGAAGCACTGGGGCCGATGAGTCCAAAACCAGGGGAAGCACTGGGGCCGATGAGTCCAAAACCAGGGGAAGCACTGGGGCCGATGAGTCCAAAACCAGGGGAAGCACTGGGGCCGATGAGTCCAAAACCAGGGGAAGCACTGGGGCCGATGAGTCCAAAACCAGGGGAAGCACTGGGGCCGATGAGTCCAAAACCAGGGGAAGCACTGGGGCCGATGAGTCCAAAACCAGGGGAAGCACTGGGGCCGATGAGTCCAAAACCAGGGGAAGCACTGGGGCCGATGAGTCCAAAACCAGGGGAAGCACTGGGGCCGATGAGTCCAAAACCAGGGGAAGCACTGGGGCCGATGAGTCCAAAACCAGGGGAAGCACTGGGACTGATGAGTCCAGTTGTAGTTTAAAGTACTGCACTAAATAGGGAAAAGGGTGTTTGGGGCACAGCCAGGGACAATGCTGATGGCAGGGGCGCCTGTCTGTCCACTCAGGGACGCCACCTAACGGACAGGGAGTCTGTAGGAGAGTTGATTTTTTTTTTTTAACTAAGGGCCCATTTTCACACAGCAGTATGTTTGCTCCACTAAATGTCACATCTGAAATACCTCTAGGTAATATAGATCAACCAAAGCAGCTGTTAATGTAGCCTAGCAGATCATCAAAAAGGTATATTTCCCCAATATGTCATCTGACAGAGGGTGTCCCTGTTGTGTTTATGGGAACGTGCAAATGTGACCTTTACAATTTAATTTAATGCACAAAACCCCACTCTCTCCAGTACAGACTGTCAGTTAGAAGTGAGGTAGAGAAGTCATGCTGGTGGTTTTTGTAAAACATAACACAGCTCCTATTAAGGACACTTGCTAAGGACGAGTGTCTCCAAACAGAAAGCGCCGCTGGTAGAGAAAGCAAAGTAGTTGTCCATCATCCGTTTACCAGCCTCCCTCAGAGTGAGAGGAGAGAGGGGGACTGGAGAGGGAGTGCCAGGTCTGGCAGGGGGAGCATCAATCTTTTACACAGTGATCTGTCGCAAGGTGTCAAATCGGGACCGTCGGCGGATGTCTCCCAGTTAATAAAAAAAATGGGAAACATTTGTCTCTATTTGGCCAAGACTTGGGAAACGGATCAGACAGCAGGTTAGAGGTGGTAGAACCAAGCCACTAGTGAACAGGCTGGAGGAGACTACTGAAGCACCGCAGGTTAGAGGTGGTAGAGTCAGGAGGAGGAGGAGGAGGGAGGGGGTGGAAATGACACACACAATTATAAGACAGGACCACTAGGGTATAAAGGCGCTGGGCAGGACCACTACGGTAACGACGCGCTGGACAGGACCACTACGGTATAAAGGCGCTGGACAGGACCACTACGGTATAAAGGCGCTGGACAGGACCACTACGGTATAAAGGCGCTGGACAGGACCACTACGGTATAAAGGCGCTGGACAGGACCACCACGGTAACGACGCGCTGGACACGACCCCTACGGTATAAACGTGCTGGACAGGACCCCTACATGCTAATTCCAAACGACAGTGTGCCTTGAATGACACCTGACAGCTTCATTATTGGTCAGAAGAGAGGAAGGAACAAAACAAAAAAAGACAGCTGATTCGATCAAACAAGGGACAGCTGTAAAGCAGGTCTTCTCAAAGATCAAGACCCTGTAAGGAAACTAAACCCGACAGACTGATAGCAGGGTGTTTTCGGCAATCTGCCATTTTGCATTATGTTATTATAAAAAAAAGGAATAAGCCCTTTCCTTTCATTCAAGCAGATCAAAAAGCCCCCTGTACCTCCACAACAGTAGTGTTTAATGAAAAGTCTGTTGAGTCCTGAGTGGGTGCTATATTAATATAACAGGATGTATCGGGCCCGGCACAGCCGTAGCTAGGCGGCGTGGGGGGGGGGGGGGGCTGTAGCTAGGCTATGTGGAGGGGGGGGCTGTAGCTAGGCGGTGTGGGGGGGGGGGGGGCTGTAGCTAGGCTGTGTGGGGGGGGGGGGCTGTAGCTAGGCTGTGTGGGGGGGGGGCTGTAGCTAGGCTGTGTGGAGGGGGGGGCTGTAGCTAGGCTGTGTGGGGGGGGGGAGCTGTAGCTAGGCTGTGTGGAGGGGGGAGCTGTAGCTAGGCTGTGTGGAGGGGGGAGCTGTAGCTAGGCCGTGTGGAGGGGGGAGCTGTAGCTAGGCTGTGTGGAGGGGGGAGCTGTAGCTAGGCTGTGTGGAGGGGGGAGCTGTAGCTAGGCTGTGTGGAGGGGGGAGCTGTAGCTAGGCTGTGTGGAGGGGGGAGCTGTAGCTAGGCTGTGTGGAGGGGGGAGCTGTAGCTAGGCTGTGTGGAGGGGGGAGCTGTAGCTAGGCTGTGTGGAGGGGGGAGCTGTAGCTAGGCTGTGTGGAGGGGGGAGCTGTAGCTAGGCTGTGTGGAGGAGGGGGCTGAAGCTATAGCTAGGCGGCGTGGGGGGGCTGTAGCTAGGCTGCGTGGGGGGGGCTGTAGCTAGGCGGTGTGGAGGGGGCTGAAGCGATAGCTAGGCTGCGTGGGGGGGGCTGAAGCTATAGCTAGGCGGTGTGGAGGAGGGGGCTGAAGCTATAGCTAGGCGGTGTGGAGGAGGGGGCTGAAGCCGTGTACGCTCTAGTAGAGTAATGGGGTAGACTAATGTGGCGTGGGTGTTCAGTCTAGATGTCTTGAGGGAGAAAAAAAAAAATCCCCAGACACATTTAAATGGTACATAGTAAACCTGTGTGGTTGCAGAGGTCTTGAACTGTAGCTAATGCACTACAACAAGCACCCTCTTGGCAGTAGCAGCAGACCTAGAATTAACGCTTCTACTTCCTGGTCAGCTTCAGCCTCAACAAACCAGAGTCTTGGATAAGGTTAGGCTACACAGAACACATCGGTGGAGGCGGTAGGAACGAAGAAAGGAACAGACCTTTACATTTTAATACACCATTAAAAAAAAATAAACCTATTAAGTTAACACTATTAAATGTCCAATTAAAGCACAGCAGGGGAATAAGTTAATTCCCCCCAAAAATACAGCAGAACGAGAGAGAGAGGGAGCTTTCCCATGTGCTTACAACCACACTCATGTCCGGGGTTAATGACAGTTTGAGGACATCTTAACAGGGATGTTAAAGCCACACAAAAGGCAGAGGTAAACAGAACAGAGAGGCTAGAGGACAGAGACAAAAAATGAACACCCACCACCTGCCAAAAACGGGTGGTTTTTGTCATTGGCAGGTAAGAGGTCTACTTCACCAGCCACGTTGGTTGGTGGTCAGGGCTCCACTTCACTCACATTTTGTCAGACCATGAGACATCCCGAAAATCAATTACATTTCTGTAGCGTCCCAACAGTTTATCCTACAAACCCCTCTATGGAAAGATGACTCTCACGAACATGGTGTTCTCCCGTTTTTGCTCTACGACCTCCTCACAAGCATCTTGGGACTCTTCTAAAATCTGTACAGCCAATCTGCCAACTTTTGTCTGTAGCGTCCGAACAGTTTGGGCTGTTACCCACTAATATGACCCCCACAGGTCTCATGTAGGGTCCGTTTGGGCTGTTACCCACTAATATGACTCCCACAGGTCTCAGGTAGGGTCCGTTTGGGCTGTTACCCACTAATATGACCCCCACAGGTCTCAGGTAGGGTCAGTTTGGGCTGTTAACCACTAATATGACCCCCACAGGTCTCAGGTAGGGTCAGTTTGGGCTGTTACCCACTAATATGACCCCCACAGGCCTCAGGAAGGGTCGGTTTGGGCTGTTACCCACTAATATGACCCCCACAGGCAGGGTCAGTTTGGGCTGTTACCCACTAATATGACCCCCACAGGCAGGGTCAGTTTGGGCTGTTACCCACTAATATGACCCCCACAGGCCTCACAAGACTGGGTTGAAGGTCCCCCGGTACCCATTGGAAAAAGTATATATGGAGACTGTTTAGTGTAAAACTAAAGGGGTTAAACATAATAATAATAATAATAAATAATGAATGTTTTCTGATCTTTCTTATATCTCTCAGATACAGTACAGACACAAACTTCCTTCGGATTTTGTCTTGGGGACTATGTTGTTCCATGTAGTGAATCGGTTTTTCATTCAGTCTGTACGAGCTAATAACAGTATGGATAATTCAATGTTTTCAACAACAACTAAAAAACAAAAAGTATACTGTGCAAGGAGTTTTAAAATTATAAATCAAAATGGTTCAAATGATCCTTGGTATGACCTTAAAACAATTCTATATGTTATTTAACAGGAATCAATAGCCTGCTTTAAGCAAACTGTTCAAAGGCTTTTCTCACAGGAAGTCTGCTACTGCGGTGCTTGGAAACAATGCCTTTGTTTCACGATCTGACCTCTGTACCCATCTGGAGAAGGGAAGAACAATGTGTCCCAAATAACACCTTAGTCACTATATAGGCACCCTATTCTCAAATGGGCCCTGGTCCAAAGTAGTACACGACATCGGGGATAGGATGCCATTTAGGGACACACACACAAGTAACATTTTTGCCAGTACTCCAATACCATGCAACAAGACTTAAATTCATGACCGTGTCTGATCAGAACAAAGACGTCAGCACCTTGTTTGAACATGCAATAACATTGTAATTATAAAACTGTACCTACAATGAACAGCCAACAAAAAGAACTGGTTACAGCTGAAATGTAAGATTAATGGATAGTTTTAAAGGACAAGCCTACAAATTTATAACCAGTTATTATGCCGTTAGTATATACGCAGTAGTGTAACATTTGATAAACATTTTGATGTTTCATAGTTGTTATTCATTGAAGATTCTGCATTGATTCTGCAAAATCTAATTTCTCACATGCGCCAAATACAACAGGTATAGGTAGACCTTACAGTGTAATGCTTACTCACAAGCCCTTAACCAACAATGCAATTAAGAAAAATAAAAAAGTCACAAATAATTAAAGAGCAGCAGTAAAATAACGATAGCGAGACTATATACAGGGGGACTGGTACAGAGTCAATGTGGAGACTATATACAGGGGGTACCGGTACAGAGTCAATGTGGAGGCTATATACAGGGGGTACCGGTACAGAGTCAATGTGGAGACTATATACAGGGGGGTACCGGTACAGAGTCAATGTGGAGACTATATACAGGGGGGTACCGGTACAGAGTCAATGTGGAGACTATATACAGGTGGGTACCGGTACAGAGTCAATGTGGAGACTATATACAGGGGGTACCGGTACAGAGTCAATGTTGGAGACTATATACAGGGGGTACCGGTACAGAGTCAATGTGGAGGCTATATACAGGGGGTACCGGTACAGAGTCAATGTGGAGACTATATACAGGGGGGGGTACCGGTACAGAGTCCATGTGGAGGCTATATACAGGGGGTACCGGTACAGAGTCAATGTGGAGGCTATATACAGGGGGTACCGGTACAGAGGTCATGTGGAGGCTATATACAGGGGGTACCGGTACAGAGTCAATGTGGAGGCTATATACAGGGGGTACCGGTACAGAGTCAATGTGGAGGCTATATACAGGGGGTACCGGTACAGAGTCAATGTGGAGGCTATATACAGGGGGTACCGGTACAGAGTCAATGTGGAGGCTATATACAGGGGGTACCGGTACAGAGTCAATGTGGAGGCTATATACAGGGGGTACCGGTACAGAGTCAATGTGGAGGCTATATACAGGGGGTACCGGTACAGAGTCAATGTGGAGGCTATATACAGGGGGTACCGGTACAGAGTCAATGTGGAGGCTATATACAGGGGGGTACCGGTACAGAGTCAATGTGGAGGCTATATACAGGGGGGTACCGGTACAGAGTCAATGTGGAGGCTATATACAGGGGGTACCGGTACAGAGTCAATGTGGAGGCTATATACAGGGGGTACCGGTACAGAGTCAATGTGGAGGCTATATACAGGGGGGTACCAGTACAGAGTCAATGTGGAGGCTATATACAGGGTGTTACGGTACAGAGTCAATGTGGAGGCTATATACAGGGGGTACCGGTACAGAGTCAATGTGGAGGCTATATACAGGGTGTTACGGTACAGAGTCAATGTGGAGGCTATATACAGGGGGTACCAGTACAGAGTCAATGTGGAGGCTATATACTGGGGGTACCGGTACAGAGTCAACGTGGAGGCTATATACAGGGGTTAGTTGAGGTAATCTGTACATGTAGGTAGAGTTATTAAAGTGACTATGCATAGATAACAGAGAGTAGGGGGGGGGGAAAGCAGAGTATAATCTTAGCGAATGTCCTAAACATTCCAAACATGTAGGCCTGTTAGAAAAACATTTATGAAATTTACAGGCAAATCACTACAGAATCCTAGTCTCATGATTGAAGGCTGTATGTTTAACGCTAACATTAGCAATGCTAGCTAGCTAATTAGCTAACCCTGCTTCATCTGAAATAGTGTTGTTTTCCACAATAACAGGCAAATACAGCCTTTTGAAACTGTCCAAGCAACCGTCCAACAACACTGTAGGCCTATTGGAACTAATAAATAAAAATATCATGGGAGTTTGAGCCATGAATATAAAATAATATTGGAGTACGCTGACTATAAACATTATTTTGGTTTTGGAGCGTACATTTAAAATATTTACAGATGTCATTTGACGAAGACAACCACAGCAGCATATAACAGGGAGTTCCAATATGTTCAGAAAACTACAGATGGATTATATAAATACATTATGGACAGACATGTTCATCTATTATGGAATTCAGGGATCCTACTTGAAGGGGAGGAGACCAGAGGGTCAGTGGGAGGAGCAAGGGGAGGAGACCAGAGGGTCAGTGGGAGGAGAAAGAGGAGGAGACCAGAGGGTCAGTGGGAGGAGGAAGAGGAGGAGACCAGAGGGTCAGTGGGAGGAGGAAGGGGAGGAGACCAGAGGGTCAGTGGGAGGAGGAAGGGGAGGAGACCAGAGGGTCAGTGGGAGGAGGAAGGGGAGGAGACCAGAGGGTCAGTGGGAGGAGGAAGAGGAGGAGACCAGAGGGTCAGTGGGAGGAGGAAGAGGAGGAGACCAGAGGGTCAAATTATTGAATTTTCTTATAAAGTTCAATACATTTTGTTGATTTCCTGTTGAAGTTCAATACATATATTTTTTTTATATTGTTGAATTCCGTTTTAATATCTGGATTCCGTGATTTCATTCACAACGCAGATTTCATAGGGCCCTACAAATTGTATATTAAAATCAGGTGGATTTTAATAACCAAACCAGTGAAAGAATGTATTTACCCTGAAACAACACCGTAAGCTTTCTCCGTATCATTAATCTAACACACAGTCTCTCCCTGTCCTGTGTGAGGACATTTTAAGCAGTGGCACATCTTAACAAGCACAAAACAATGCACTTTCGGATCCCAACAAAGAAAAGAAAAAAAGGGGTAAAGCAACAGGTTGTGCATTACTTTGTTTAGAGAGCATGGCTGTGTACTTAAATGGCATCCTATTTTCTATTATAGCACACTAAATGTTGACCACAGTCTCATGGTAGTGCACTATAAAAAAAAAAGGGAATAGGCTGCCATTTGGGATGCAATCAATATCACAAAATGGCCCCACAACACCAGGAGCAGAACAAGGTATTATAATGGGGGCAGGGGCTGTGCAAGGCTGTGTAGAAAGGAATCTAAAATAACAGGTAAATTAGCGGAGGGGGGGGGGGGGGTCAGAGGAAATTCATCTTGGCTGAAACTTATCCATTTGGGAGACAAATTTATTTATTTTCTCTAGGATATTAATTAAAAATCAATTACAATACATTTCAGGAGATTAGAGTGCAAGGAACTGGTAAGTAAATTCCCTGGGCCATCCTTTCCTAGATTAGAGATTAGTTTTTCCCTCTATAGAAAATAAAATGGTCTGTTTAACACAACTGATTGTGTCCCAGTGGATTTTTTTTCTGGGTTAGCCTAGCCTTACACAGACTATTTTTACAGCAGTATCATCTTCCCCCAGTGTTGCCTTCCTTAACAACAAACGGGTTCTTTGAAAATACCTCAAGGTTTAAGCAGCAACATGCAGGGAACATCTGCAGGATACCAGAGACGAGGAGTTGAGGGGAAACAGTCGTTTCTGATCTAATGAAATAAATTATTCAGGTGAGAGAAATAGCTTCCAGTGTGAGGGTTCGGAAAGAGAAGAGCTTCCAGTGTGAGGGTTCGGAAAGAGAAGAGCTTCCAGTGTGAGGGTTCGGAAAGAGAAGAGCTTCCAGTGTGAGGGTTCGGGAAGAGAAGAGCTTCCAGTGTTAGGGTTTGGGAAGAGAAGAGCTTCCAGTGTTAGGGTTTGGGAAGAGAAGAGCTTCCAGTGTTAGGGTTTGGGAAGAGAAGAGCTTCCAGTGTTAGGGTTTGGGAAGAGAAGAGCTTCCAGTGTTAGGGTTTGGAAAGAGAAGAGCTTCCAGTGTTAGGGTTTGGAAAGAGAAGAGCTTCCAGTGTTAGGGTTTGGAAAGAGAAGAGCTTCCAGTGTTAGGGTTTGGGTTCAGGGGTGGTAAAGCCGATCTTTAGCTGTGCCTCCCAATGACGACATGAGAGTATCCACATCCAACTGTGGCTCAGTTGGTAGAGCATGGTGTTTGCAACGCCAGGGTTGTGGGTTCGATTCCCACGGGGGGCCAGTACGGAGAAGAAGAAAAAAATTTATGAAATGAGATGAAATGAAATGTATGCATTCACTACTGTAAGTCGCTCTGGATAAGAGCGTCTGCTAAATGACTAAAATGTAAAATGTCTAACGTTCATCCCAAATAGCACCCTGTCCATTGTAGAGCACTACTTTTGACCAGTGACCAATATAGGGAACAGGGTGCCATAAGGGAAGGAGCCCTAGTGTTTGTCATCAGTGCTCGTCCTTGCAATATGGATTGGAGTGTTGAAAGACTTGAGGGAGCGACAGATGTGTGTGTGCTCTGAACCATGCTAAGACGTGGCCAGGACTCCCATTGTGGTCCCCCCCCCTTACTCATCACAGATCTCTGCCACGTCCCAAATGGAGCCCTATTACCTGTCTAATGCATTACTTTTGACCAGGACCCATAGGACAATTCTCCTCTCACATTGGAGACAATATAGTCCTCTCTCTCAAGCCCCCCAAAAAACAAAAAACAAACAGACTGCAATATTATGGTCTGACTTACATGTAAATGTCCCAAATAGTTTTTGCTAACGGAGAAAGAACTGCGGCTATGTTTGAAATGTAGGTTTGTGTCTGGTATTAAAACTCTGCTTTCTGCCAATTGACGGGGAGAAAATGGCTCTGTGGGTGACGATGGGGTCTTTGTGAGTGGTTGTTTGAAGGTCATGCACCCAGTTGGAAAATAGTCGGACAAAATGTATTTTTCAAAAAGAACAGCATATAACTAAATCAAAATGGAGAAATGTGAGGTGGATGAGAACTAATGCATTCTCACAGCAGGTCCTTTGAATTCCTATGTAAGAACGCTGTTCATTGACTACAGCTCAGCATTCAACACCATTGTCCCCTCTGAACTCCCGAGTGGCGCAGCAGTCTAAGGCACTGCATCTCAGTGCTAAAAGGCGTCACTACAGACCCTGGTTCGATTCCAAGCTGTATCACAACCAGCCGTGATTGGGAGTCCCATAGGGCAGCTCACACAATTGGCCCAGCATCATCTGGGTTTGGGTTTGGCCGGTGGTAGGCCGTCATTGTAAAAAATATTTTTTTTCTTAACTGACTTGCCTAGTTAAATAAAGATACAATTAAATATAGAATTAGCTCATCACTAAGATTAAGCCTGGGACCGAACACCTCCCTCTGCAACTGGATCCTGGACTTCCTGACAGGCCGCCCCCAGGTGGTGAGGTTAGGCACAACATCCGACACTGACCAACAACATGGTAGCCCCTCAGGGATGTGTGCTTAGTCCCCTCCTGTACTTCGTGTTCACCCACGACTGCGTGGCCTCACACGACTCCAACACCATCAACTTTGCTGACGACACCACAGTGGTAGGACTGAGCAGTATCCACATTACTAAGTAATTAACATGGCCCACACAACCACACAGTTGTGGGGGGCACGTCAGCGGCTCGTCCCCCTCAGATCCTCAAAAAGTTCTACAGCTGCACCATTGAGAGCATCTTTACTGGCTGCATCAGCGCTTGGTACGAAAACTGCAAGGCCCCTGACTGCAAGGCGCTAGACAGTGGTGAGTAGAGCCCAGTACATCACCGGGGCTCCCTGCCATCCAGGACCTATACACCAGGTAGTGGTGAATAGAGCCCAGTACATCACCGGGGCTCCCTGCCATCCAGGACCTATACACCAGGTAGTGGTGAATAGAGCCCAGTACATCACCGGGGCTCCCTGCCATCCAGGACCTATACACCAGGTAGTGGTGAATAGAGCCCAGTACATCACCGGGGCTCCCTGCCATCCAGGACCTATACACCAGGTAGTGGTGAATAGAGGCCAGTACATCACCGGGGCTCCCTGCCATCCAGGACCTATACACCAGGTAGTGGTGAATAGAGCCCAGTACATCACCGGGGCTCCCTGCCATCCAGGACCTAAACACCAGGTAGTGGTGAATAGAGCCCAGTACATCACCGGGGCTCCCTGCCATCCAGGACCTATACACCAGGTAGTGGTGAATAGAGCCCAGTACATCACCGGGGCTCCCTGCCATCCAGGACCTATACACCAGGTAGTGCTGAATAGAGCCCAGTACATCACCGGGGCTCCCTGCCATCCAGGACTTCTACACCAGGTAGTGTCAGAGGAAGGCCACCCAATCCATAGACTGTTCTCTCTGCTTCCGCACAGCAAGGGGTACCAGTGAACAAAGTCTGGAACCAACAGGACCCTGAACAGCTTCTACCCCTAAGCCATACAGCTAAACAAGACTGCTGATTTGTTAATCAAATGGCTACCCGGACTATCTGCATTGACCCTTTTGTGCACTAACTCTCTTGCATCGACTTTGCACACACTGGACTCTAACCAAACACTCACACATACCTACAACATCCCAACACTACATAATCCCACACATCTATTCTGTTGCCAGGTCACTTAGCTATGTACATATAGATCTGGGCTAACTCAATAACCTCGTACCGCTGAACATCGACTTGGTACTGGGACTCCCTGTATAGAGCCATGTTACTACCTTATACAACTCTGCCATCTCTTTATATAAGCTCATGGCTGTGTCCCAAATGGCACCCAACTCCTTTTATAATGCACTACTTTTGACCAGGGCCCTTAAGAAATCAGGTAAAAATGTTTAAAAAAAGTGCACTATATAGGGAATAGGCTGCTATTTGGGATATAAGCTTGTGTCTGGGAGGTGCTGGCTGTTTGTCTCTCTCCAGTTAGGATCCCTCGCAGCATATCAACCGACCACAGAAGCATAGACCCAGACCTAACAGCCACTAACACTTAGCCTGCTGACACCCCGTAGAGGAGGGAGAACAACAACGTCTAAAGGAACAGCCTAGCAGCAGAGGTCTGGGTTTAAATACTGGGGGTTTGGGTAGAAATGAACAGGAAACGCAGAGGGGAATTTTTTTTTTTTTTTTTTTTAAATGGCAGGAATACAGGACTAGTGGACTGCCTGGTCATTAGAACCTGAAGGAATAGGACAAACAGGGTTCAAAAGAGTTGGCCATCTTACTTTTGTCACTCACCTCGCCAACAGGGGTTATGATCTAAAGGAATAGAAGGCTAGAACGTTACAGGGTTTTGGCCTAAAAGGGTTTGGGTCTGTATCACACATCAGGATCAAGGACTTGTCCATCTTTCCAAGCAAATTTTTTTTTGGGGGGAGGGGGAGACAAAAATTCACCTTAGTATTATTGTGAGGAAGATGACTCAAAACAAAGTATTGTTAAGGACATTGCCTTTCACTCGAGACTATATAAATGAGTAACATCAGCTGAACTTCGGATCAGTAGGGTCTGTACTCTGTAAAATGAGTCAATCCTCTTGGTATCCAGCCTTCAACTCCAGCGATATTTTAGGATCAGGAGAAAGTCAAAAAAGGTTGTTTCAGACAGAGTTGTAGCACTCCAGTCTCCTTTTCACCTCATTTAACACCTGATTTACTGAACAAAAAAAGGCAGAGCTCAATAGGTGGTGTAGGTATGTCATGACATCGCACAAGTGGGCGGGGGGGCTTTCCTCATTTCTTCTCCATTGCTCTCTATTGTTCCTAAAGCAAAAGGGAGAGGCCGATGACCTCACATTTCCATCACACCAAGTCCTTGAATGTCCTACTCAAAAGTTAGCAGTAGTAAAATATATATTATACACAAAAAAATATATATGTTTTACCCTTTAATGTGTGTACTTGGCTGAATTTATAACTTGGCCAATCGCTTTTAAACCGTAAAAGTTCAAAAATCGCTGTAGGATGTCTTTAATCAAAGACCTGACTGACTCATTGATCCAGCATGGTGGTGGTAATAAAGCTCATGAAACATGGCATCACTCCAATTTACAGTAAAGTTGGCCTGAAATGGACCACTCTGCTTTATGGGCTTTGGTCAAAAGTAGTGCACTATATAGGGAATAAGGACCCATTTGGAACACAAAGCCTATTTTCACCAAGGGTACAGACACCAGGAAAGGTGGAAGAAAACTCACACTACCTCTCATCCTTCTACCCACTCAGGTTCAGTCAGTGATTATCTATTCAATTTATGGGTCTTTATTGGCATGGGAAACATGTCTACATTACCAAATCAAATGAAATATTATTTATTTTTTTAAATACAGTAAGCATGATACTCAAAAGTTCCAAAAGAAATACATTTTAAAATGTCATGTCTATATACAGTGTTGCAATGTTGTGCAAATAGTTAAAGTACAAAAGGGAAAATAAATAAAACATAAGTTGTATTTACAATGGTGTTTCTCCTTCACTGGTTGCCCTTTTCTTGTGGCAACAGGTCACACATCTTGCTGCTGTGATGGCACACTGGTATTTCACCCAATAGATATGGGAGTTTATCAAAATTGGATTTGTCTTTGAATTCTTTGTGGATCTGTGTAATCTGAGGGAAATATGTGACTAATACGGTCATACATTTGGCAGGAGGTTAGGAAGTGCAGCTCAGTTGCCACCTCATTTTGTGGGCAGTGTGCACATAGCCTGTCGTCTCTTGAGAGCCAGGTCTGCCGTTCTCAATAGCAAGGCTATCCTCACTGAGTCTGTACATAGTGAAAGCGTTCTTAAGTTTGGGTCAGTCACAGTGGTCAGGTATTCTTCCACTGTGTACTCTGTTTAGGGCCAAATAGAATTCTAGTTTGCTCAGTTTTTTGGTAAATAATTTCCAATGTGTCAAGTAATTATCTTCTTGTTTTCTCATGATTTAGTTGGGTCTAATTGTGTTGCTGTCCTGGGGCTCTGTGGGGTCTGGTTGTGTTTGTGAACAGAGCCCCAGGACCAGCTTGCTTAGGGGACTCTTCTCCAGGTTCATCTCTCTGTAGGTGATGGCTTTGTTATGGAAGGTTTGGGAATCGCTTCCTTTTAGGTGGTTGTAGAATTTTACGGCTCTTTTCTGGATTTTGATCATTAGCAGGTATCGGCCTAATTCTGCTCTGTATGCATTATTTGGTGTCTTTTACATTGTACACAGAGGATACTTTTGCAGTATTCTGCATCGAGTCTCAATTTGGTGTTTGTCCCATTTTGTGAATTCTTGGTTGATGAGCGGACCCCAGACCTCACAACCATAAAGGGCAATGGGTTCTAAAACTGATTCAAGTATTTTTAGCCAGATCATAATTGGTATGTCGAATTTTATGTTCCTTTTGATGGCATAGAAGGCCCTTCTTGCCTTGTTTCTGAGATCGTTCACAGCTTTGTGGAAGTTACCTGTGGCGCTGATGTTTAGGCCGAGGTATGTATAGTTTGTGCGCTCTAGGGCAATAGTGTCTAGATGGAATTTGTATTCGTGGACCTGGCAACTGGACCTTTTTCGGAACACCATTATTTTTGTCTTACTGAGATTTACTGTCAGAGCCCAGGTCTGGCAGAATCTGTGCAGAATATCTAGGTGCTTCTGTAGGCCCTCCTTGGTTGGGGACAGATGAACCAGATCATCCGCAAACAGTAGACATTTGACCTCAGATTCTAGTAGGGTGAGGCCGGGTGCTGCAGACTGTTCTAGTGCCCTCGCCAATTTGTTGATATATATGTTGAAGAGCGTGGGACTTGACATGCATCCCTGTCTCAACCCACGGCCCTGTGGGAAGAAATGTGGTTTTTTTTGCCAATTTTAACTGCACACTTGTTTGTCTACATGGATTTTATAATGTCAAACATTTTCCCCCCAACACTACTTCCATTCAGTTTGTATAGCAGACTCTTGCCAAATTGAGTCAAAGGCTTTTTTGACATCAACAAAGCATGAGAAGACTGCCTTTGTTTTGGTTTATTTTTTTTTTTTTGTCAATTAGGGTGTGCAGGGTGAATACGTGGTCTGTTGTACGATTATTTGGTAAAAAGCCAATTTGACATTTGCTCACTACATTGTTTTCACTGAGATAATAGGGGTTCACACGGTGGCCAGGAACACAGCCACGTGATAGCAACCAAACATCATTACAAGAAGATACACTGCTGATGCTTCTAGCACACACTAGACCAGGGGTTCCACACACACACACACACACACACACACACACACACTAGGGTTTCCCAAACCCACCAATTGAGGTGCCTTGAGTCGCGACCCACCATAAGGGTTGAGTGGTGAAAAACTTTTCACAGACCAAACAATAGGTACGTATCTTGGCAGTAGACAAAACTTTTTGCAGTTTCAAAGTTAATCTCTTGCAATTCCACACATCCTGCCATGGAGCTGAAGGAAAATGTTTTTTTGTCTAAGCGAATTTCCTGCATTTCTACACGGCTAATGTGTTATTTTGCTTAAACATGTTTGAAGCTGGTGTACAAAACCTAAAAGTAAAAGATGCAAAAAAATAGAAAAAAAAACATGGGAAGCATAGATTCAGCGCACATAGAACAGATCTACCGCTTCTTAGACTTTCAATAAGAATGACAGATCTATAACAAACATTTCTATGTGAATTTGGTCAGGTCACCCCCCCCAAAAAAAACGTACATACTGCAGCTTTAAAATCTACGGCAAGACATGAAAATGGCTATCTAGATAATCAAGAAGAACGTCAAAATATTGTACAATCCAGCTGTGCTAAGCTCTTAGAGACTTGCCCAGAAAGACTCACAACTGTCGTCACTGCCGAAGGGGATTCAAACACGTATTTACTCAGGGGGTTGAATACTTAACTAATCAGGATAGCCATTTATTTATTTTTTTAACACAAAATGTTAGAATTTTTCTTCGACAGAGTATGTGTGTTCATCGTTGACAGAAAAAAAAGGAAATTAAATCCCATTTTAACAAAATGTGAAATAAGTAAAGGAGTGTGACAACATTCTGAAGGCACTGTATAAAAAGGGCTTCATTGTCAAAAACCCAAGTTATCCCTGTAAGACGTGATCAGGGCCAGTCTGCCTGCCGAGTTCATTACGCTTAGTGGGGGAAGAAAATGGCAGTGAAATATAGAAGAGTGAGTTCAGAAGGTTCAAGAGGCCGTAATAGAAAGTGCCGGTCATTCAGTAACACCAGGATGTCTTTTTTGTTGTTGTAGTTCACCTTAATTTAACCAGGTAGGCTAGTTGAGAACCAGTTCTCATTTACAACTGCGACCTGGCCAAGATAAAGCAAAGCAGTGCGACAGAAACAACAACAGAGTTACACATGGAATAAACAAACGTACAGTCAATAACACAATAGAAAAATATGTATACAGTGTGTGCAAACGAAGTAAGGAGGTAAGGCAAAAAAAATAGGCCATAGTGGCGAAGTAATTACAAATTAGCAATTTACACTGGAGTGATAGATGTGCAGATAATGTAGAAAAACTGGTGTGCAAAAGAGCAGAAAAACAAAAAACAATTATGGGGATGGGGTAGGTTGGAACTGGCTATTTACAGGTACAGTGATCGGTAAGCTGCTCTGACAGCTGATGCTTAAAGCTAGTGAGGGAGATATGAGTCTCCAGCTACAGTGATTTTTGCAATTCATTCCAGTCATTGGCAGCAGGGAACTGGAAGGAAAGGCAGCCAAAGGAGGAATTGGCTTTGGGGGTGACCAGTGAAATATACCTACTGGAGTGCGTGCTACGTGACAGACTGCATCCAATTTGCTGAGCAGAGTGTTGGAGGCTATTTTGTAAATTACATCGCCGAAGTCAAGGATCGGCAGGATGGTCAGTTTTACGAGGGTATGTTTGGCAGCATGAGCGAAAGAGGCTTTGTTGTGAAATAGGAAGCCGATTTAACTTTGGATTGGTGATGCTTAATGTGAGTCTGGAAGGAGAGTTTACAGTCTAGCCAGACACCTAGGTATTTATAGATGTCCACATATATATTCCAAGTCAGAACCGTCCAGAGTAGTGATGCTGGACGGGCGAGCAGGTTCGAGCAGTGATCGGTTGAAGAGCAAACATTTCGTTTTACGAGCATTTAAGAGCAGTTGGAGGCCACGGAAGGAGAGTTGTATGGCATTGAAGCTCGTTTGGAGGTTTGTTAACAGTGTCCAAAGAAGGGCCAGATGTATACAGAATGGTGTCGTCTGCGTAGAGGTGGATCAGAGATTCACCAGCAGCAAGAGCGACATCATTGATATATACAGAGAAAAGAGTCGGCCCGAGAATTGAACCCTGTGGCACCCCCATAGAGACTGCCAGAGGTCCGGACAATAGGCCCTCCGATTTGACACACTGAACTATCTGAGAAGTAAGTTAGTGAACCAGGCGAGGCAGTCATTTGAGAAACCAAGGCTGTTGAGTCTGCCGACAAGAATGTGGTGATTGACAGAGTTGAAAGCCTTGGCCAGGTCGATGAAGACGGCTGCACAGTAATGTCTCCTATCGATGGCGGTTATGATATCGTTTAGGACCTTGAGCGTGGCTGAGGTGCACCTGTGACCAGCTCGGAAACCAGATTTCATAGCGGAGAAGGTACGGTGGGATTCGAAATGGTCGGTGATCCGTTTGTTCACTTCGCTTTCAAATACTTCAGAAAAAGCAGGGCAGGATGGATATAGGTCTGTAGCAGTTTGGGTCTAGAGTGTCTCCCCCTTTGAAGAGGGGGATGACCGCGGCAGCTTTCCAATCTTTAGGAATCTCAGACGATACGAAAGAGAGGTTGAACAGGCTAGTAATAGGAGTTGCAACAATAGCGGCAGATCATTTTAGGAAGAGAGGGTCCAGATTGTCTAGCCCAAAATAGTGCACTACATAGGGAATAGTGAGCCATGAGGGAGGCAGACAGAGAGCCCTAAAGGACCCTGGTCAAAAGTAGTGCAGTACAGAGGGAATAGAGAGAGGCAACAGTATATCTCTTTAAACCCCAGGAGACCTTGCATCTCCAGACACCTACAGAAGAAAACAGATATCTTTCTCTGTCCCGCTCTACACTAGTCTGATCTAGTCTGATTCCCCCTTAGCTTGGAATGGTTCTTGTGCCCATAGAACGAAATGACACGTGCAGGATGTACCCTAATGCTGGAAGGCCACGGCTATAGAGGATAGACTAATGTGTGTTCTAAATGACACCCTATTCCCTACTACAGTCCAGAGACCTAGCCACTGCTATAGAGGATAGACTAAAGTGTGTTCTAAATGACACCCTATTCCCTACTACAGTCCAGAGACCTAGCCACGGCTATAGAGGATAGACTAATGTGTGTTCTAAATGACACCCTATTCCCTACTACAGTCCAGAGACCTAGCCACTGCTATAGAGGATAGACTAATGTGTGTTCTAAATGACACCCTATTCCCTACTACAGTCCAGAGACCTAGCCACTGCTATAGAGGATAGACTAATGTGTGTTCTAAATGACACCCTATTCCCTACTATAGTCCAGAGACCTAGCCACTGCTATAGAGGATAGACTGTGTTCTAAATGACACCCTATTCCCTACTACAGTCCAGAGACCTAGCCACCGTTATAGAGGATGGCTAATGCCACATGATTCACCAAGGACCACTCAGTGGTTTAATTCATGCTTTTAAAGTGCTATCCTCTGGGATCCAATGCACGTTGTTGTTGGATTCTATTTACCCAAATATAATTATAGTTCATTCACCAAATAGGGCTATAAGTTTGAGGAGGGTAAGCAGGACTGAATTGGAAAGCTGTCTCTCTCCTCACATCTGCACCAGGTTGAGTGTGTCACACACACACACACAGACAGAGCCTGCTTGGCTGTGGGGCTGTGAGGCTCAGTGGGGCTGAGTGGGGCTGCGAGGCTCAGTGGGGCTGAGAGATGCTAATTCAGCACATTACTGACTGAGGGAACCAACCAGCACGTGACGACACAGGGCGAGTCTAAGCTACCCTTTTCTCTATTGTGCACTCCTCTACTGACCAGAGCCCAACGGGATTCTGGTCAATAAATACAGTGACATTTGGAAGGCAGTCCACTGTTTTGTGCATCACATCATACTAGGCCGTCACGGTGAATAAGAACATTGTTAATTGACTCACCTGGAGAAAATTACATTTACATTTTAGTCATTTAGCAGACGCTCTTATCCAGAGCGACTTACAGTAGTGAATGCATTTTTTTCCTCGTACTGGCCCCCCGTGAGAAACGAACCCACAACCCTAGCGTTGCAAACACCATGCTCTACCAACTGAGCCACAGGGGAAGGTTAAATGGGCTACAGCATAGGGCCATTTCACAGCACAGAGAGATGAGCACCATGTTACACAGCACCGTGAAATACTGATGCCAAAAAGGTGAACCGAGTTCAAATGTACACGCTTACTAATATAAACGTGTGTGTGTGTGTGTAATTCAATGCAAAGCTTTCACACACACACACACACACACACACACACACACACACACACACGATGAGCTGAACATTTCTTAGCTGGTATAATTACCACAGCAAGGTGGAAAGCGTATTTCATCTACCTGCCAGCTCAGCCAATCAATAAGGCTAGAGTTCAACAGGGAGAGATCAAGGAGCAGGTCTGGTGGAAGGAAGTCTGACAGCCTGTTAGTGACAGCTCCCTGGTTTATAATGGCGGCCGTGAAATAGACAAAGCGTCGGGATGCTAAATCTTTCCCATGACACATTGCGTGTGCTATAAAATTGATTTAATTACGCATTTAGATGAGATTAAAACTAGATCACATTTGGTTTTGCATTACCCCTGGGATTAACCTGTCACTCGCTGACGTAGGCCAAGGCTTCCACAGGCAAAATAAACAGAGTAACGAAGAAAAAAAAATGTAAAATCAGATATTTCACCATCTCTGCATTTGTAGTGTTTCAGCTACAGCCCTCCCTCCTGACCTCTCGACTTTGGATTTAAAATCTACAACTCCATCATGACATAGAAGAATTTGGGATTTGGTTACTACATGATTCCATGTGTTATTTCATACTATTGATGTCTTCACTATTATTCTACAACGTAACCCTTGAATGAGTAGGTTAATCCAAACTTGACTGGTACTGTACATGCATCTCCACAGCACAGCCACACAGAATGGGATGCAGCCACCCACACAGAATGGGATGCAGCCACCCACAGCCACACAGAATGAGAATATAGAGAGCTACAGACTTTCAAAAAAGAGCAGTTTTATTCTGGTTAACTGGACACACGTCCTCAACTGAAAATCAGACAGATGAGATGGAAGAAAAAGTGAAAGGGGTGGAAAGAGGGTATGATAGGGTAGAGGGAGGACAAGGGAGTGGGTGGAAGCCAGAGGGAGGACAAGGGAGTGGGTGGAAGCCAGAGGGAGGACAAGGGAGTGGGTGGAAGCCAGAGGGAGGACAAGGGAGTGGGTGGAAGCCAGAGGGAGGACAAGGGAGTGCGTGGAAGCCAGAGGGAGGACAAGGGAGTGGGTGGAAGCCAGAGGGAGGACAAGGGAGTGGGTGGAAGCCAGAGGGAGGACAAGGGAGTGGGTGGAAGCCAGTGGGAGGACAAGGGAGTGGGTGGAAGCCAGTGGGAGGACAAGGGAGTGGGTGGAAGCCAGAGGGGGGACAAGGGAGTGCGTGGAAGCCAGAGGGGGGACAAGGGAGTGCGTGGAAGCCAGAGGGAGGACAAGGGAGTGGGTGGAAGCCAGTGGGAGGACAAGGGAGTGGGTGGAAGCCAGTGGGAGGACAAGGGAGTGGGTGGAAGCCAGAGGGGGGACAAGGGAGTGCGTGGAAGCCAGAGGGAGGACAAGGGAGTGGGTGGAAGCCAGTGGGAGGACAAGGGAGTGGGTGGAAGCCAGAGAGAGGACAAGGGAGTGGGTGGAAGCCAGAGGGGGGACAAGGGAGTGGGTGGAAGCCAGAGGGGGGACAAGGGAGTGGGTGGAAGCCAGAGGGAGGACAAGGGAGTGGGTGGAAGCCAGAGGGAGGACAAGGGAGTGCGTGGAAGCCAGAGGGAGGACAAGGGAGTGCGTGGAAGCCAGAGGGAGGACAAGGGAGTGCGTGGAAGCCAGAGGGAGGACAAGGGAGTGGGTGGAAGCCAGAGGGAGGACAAGGGAGTGGGTGGAAGCTAGAGGGAGGACAAGGGAGTGGGTGGAAGCTAGAGGGAGGACAAGGGAGTGGGTGGAAGCCAGAGGGAGGACAAGGGAGTGGGTGGAAGCCAGAGGGAGGACAAGGGAGTGCGTGGAAGCCAGAGGGAGGACAAGGGAGTGCGTGGAAGCCAGAGGGAGGACAAGGGAGTGGGTGGAAGCCAGAGGGAGGACAAGGGAGTGGGTGGAAGCCAGAGGGAGGACAAGGGAGTGGGTGGAAGCCAGTGGGAGGACAAGGGAGTGGGTGGAAGCCAGAGGGGGGACAAGGGAGTGCGTGGAAGCCAGAGGGGGGACAAGGGAGTGCGTGGAAGCCAGAGGGGGGACAAGGGAGTGCGTGGAAGCCAGAGGGGGGACAAGGGAGTGCGTGGAAGCCAGAGGGGGGACAAGGGAGTGGGTGGAAGCCAGAGGGGGGACAAGGGAGTGGGTGGAAGCCAGAGGGAGGACAAGGGAGTGGGTGGAAGCCAGAGGGGGGACAAGGGAGTGCGTGGAAGCCAGAGGGAGGACAAGGGAGTGGGTGGAAGCCAGTGGGAGGACAAGGGAGTGGGTGGAAGCCAGAGAGAGGACAAGGGAGTGGGTGGAAGCCAGAGGGAGGACAAGGGAGTGGGTGGAAGCCAGAGGGAGGACAAGGGAGTGGGTGGAAGCCAGAGGGAGGACAAGGCAGTGGGTGGAAGCCAGAGGGAGGACAAGGGAGTGGGTGGAAGCTAGAGGGAGGACAAGGCAGTGGGTGGAAGCTAGAGGGAGGACAAGGCAGTGGGTGGAAGCCAGAGGGAGGACAAGGCAGTGGGTGGAAGCCAGAGAGGAGGACAAGGCAGTGGGTGGAAGCCAGAGGGAGGACAAGGCAGTGGGTGGAAGCCAGAGGGAGGACAAGGGAGTGGGTGGAAGCCAGAGGGAGGACAAGGGAGTGGGTGGAAGCCAGAGGGAGGACAAGGGAGTGGGTGGAAGCCAGAGGGAGGACAAGGGAGTGGGTGGAAGCCAGAGGGAGGACAAGGGAGTGGGTGGAAGCCAGAGGGAGGACAAGGGAGTGGGTGGAAGCTAGAGGGAGGACAAGGGAGTGGGTGGAAGCTAGAGGGAGGACAAGGCAGTGGGTGGAAGCTAGAGGGAGGACAAGGCAGTGGGTGGAAGCCAGAGGGAGGACAAGGCAGTGGGTGGAAGCCAGAGGGAGGACAAGGCAGTGGGTGGAAGCTAGAGGGAGGACAAGGGAGTGGGTGGAAGCCAGAGGGAGGACAAGGGAGTGGGTGGAAGCCAGAGGGAGGACAAGGGAGTGGGTGGAAGCCAGAGGGAGGACAAGGGAGTGGGTGGAAGCTAGAGGGAGGACAAGGGAGTGGGTGGAAGCTAGAGGGAGGACAAGGGAGTGGGTGGAAGCTAGAGGGAGGACAAGGGAGTGGGTGGAAGCTAGAGGGAGGACAGGGGAGTGGGTGGAAGCTAGAGGGAGGACAGGGGAGTGGGTGGAAGCTAGAGGGAGGACAGGGGAGTGGGTGGAAGCTAGAGGGAGCTACAGACTTTCAAAAAATAGCAGTTTTATTCTGGTTAACTGGACACACGTCCTCAACTGAAAATCAGTCAGATGAGAGGGAAGAGGGATGAAAGAGTGGGGGGGAAAGAGGGACAGAGGGTATGAAGGGTAGTGGGAGGACAAGGGAGTGGGTGGAACCTAGAGGGATAGAGAAGAGCGAGGGAGGGACACGAAGGACAGAGGGAAAGAGGGAGAGAGAAATAAATAGTTGATAGAAGTCCATCAAGCCAGCCAGCCAGCCAGCCAGCCAGCCAGCCAGCCAGCCAGCCAGCCAGCCAGCCAGCCAGCCAGCCAGCCAGCGATGACTAACTCAAGCCCCATGCTGTAATAGCAGCTTGTCAGTCTCTCCTAACAGGCTAGCCCTCTCTCTCTCTTCCCCTCCACACAATCTCTTTTCCACAATCAAGTTCGTTGCCATGGTACCGGGGGGCGCAAGGTGGACACAGGTCCCCGCTCGTCCTTGTCGGCTTCCTCTCTCTATCAGACCAGCTGAGCAGCCAATCCCCTGTCAGAGCTGGTCTCCATCGCCATAGTGACAGCCTCAGATTTCTAAAGATCTGTGTTCCTCAGACAGACGTGCAGGGGGACAGAGGGGGAGGAAAGGACCAGTGAAGGGGAAAGTTGTTTTGAAAAGGAGCATGTTGCATTGGATTGGATGACTATGGCCCTGAAATAATGTGGCAGAGGCCTGAGTTGCTGCCAAAGCAAGACAGTGACGTAGGGAGACTGGGCCATAGCTAGACAGGAAAAGGACGTCTGTAGAGAGAAGGAATGTAGACAAGACACTTTTAGGTGACATATGGTTTGGCATCAAATATTCATTCTGGATACAAGTAGAATAAATACTAATCTGAGCAACACCACAGAACAGGTTATTGCCGCTGTCCAATCGGATTAACATTTATGTCCCAAACGGCGCCCCATCCCCCCCAGACTCCAAACGGCCCCCCCCCCCAGACTCCAAACGGCGCCCCCCCCCCCAGACTCCAAACGGCGCCCCCCACAGACTCCAAACGGCGCCCCCCACAGACTCCAAACGGCGCCCCCCCCCCCCCCCCAGAGTCCAAACGGCGCCCCCCACAGACTCCAAACGGCGCCCCCCCCCCAGAGTCCAAACGGCGCCCCCCCCAGAGTCCAAACGGCGCCCCCCCCAGAGTCCAAACGGCGCCCCCCCCAGAGTCCAAACGGCGCCCCCCCCCGAGTCCAAACGGCGCCCCCCCCCCCAGAGTCCAAACGGCGCCCCCCCCCCCAGAGTCCAAACGGCGCCCCCCCCCCCCAGAGTCCAAACGGCGCCCCCCCCAGAGTCCAAACGGCGCCCCCCCCCCCCAGAGTCCAAACGGCGCCCCCCCCCCCCAGACTCCAAACGGCGCCCCCCCCAGAGTCCAAACGGCGCCCCCCCCCCAGACTCCAAACGGCGCCCCCCCCCAGACTCCAAACGGCGCCCCCCCCCACAGACTCCAAACGGCGCCCCCCCCCCAGACTCCAAACGGCGCCACCCCCCAGGAATAGTAATGTAAGATGAACAGGGTGAGGAGATGAAATGAAAGGCTGGAAGACGGTACGAAGAGGGGAACCTCCCTAGGTCCGTTACGTTCCTCCCTGGTGAAAGATGGTCACTAAGCGATAGGCTTCACTAGCGTGGGGCTAAGGCCGGTACAATTCCCTGCTGCCATTACAGACTCAAAGGCCACTCAGGAGCACCGCTTAAAAAGTAATACGTAGCTATCACACGTCGCACAGCTCACATTGATTCAATCATTCAAGCCTCATGAAAGGTAATATCTATTGAGCCCATTGACCTAGTCTTCATTCTTCAGGTACAATCATCTACCTACTTTATCCATCATACGGTATATTTCTGTTTTGATATGCATCAGTTGAATGGTGATCCAGTGACAGTAACCAGCACTGGGGTGGGTTACAGGAGGCCCAGTAACCAGCACTGGGGTGGGTTACAGGAGGCCCAGTGACCAGCACTGGGGTGGGTTACAGGAGGCCCAGTAACCAGCACTGGGGTGGGTTACAGGAGGCCCAGTAACCAGCACTGGGGTGGGGTACAGGAGGCCCAGTAACCAGCACTGGGGTGGGGTACAGGAGGCCCAGTAACCAGCACTGGGGTGGGTTACAGGAGGCCCAGCACTGGGGTGGGTTACAGGAGGCCCAGCACTGGGGTGGGTTACAGGAGGGCTCTAGTTGTTTCATTATTCAGCCTTAATCTATATCTCTCACTGTTGCTATGAATATGAAACAAAAATAAACATGTAGTGTTGGGCCCATGTTTCATGAGCTGAAATAAAAATCCTAGAAACACTATGGTATGGGCAGGTATAAACTACAGACAACGAACACAATTGCATTTTATCGATAGCAATTTGAAGCAATTTGAATGCACAAAGATACCGTGACGAGATCGTGAGACCCATCGTCGTACCATTCATCTGCCACCATCACATCATGTTTCATGATAATGCACGGCCCCATGTCCCAAGGATCTGTCCAAAATTCCCAGAAGCTGAAAATGACCCAGTTCTTCCATTGCCTGCATACTCAGACATGTCATTGAGCATGTTTGGGATGCTCTGGATCGGAGTACACAACAGGATGCCGCGCTGCATGAAGGAAATGGTGGTCACACCAGATACTGACTTTTTATCCACGCCCTTAATAACAGATGCATATCGGTATTCCCAGTCATGTAAAATCCATGATTAGGGCCTAATTCATTGTTATAAATTGACTGATTTCCTTAAATAAACTAACAAGTAAAATATTTTACATCGTTGCCTTTATATTTTTTGTGCAGTGTAGCTTATCAACTGAATGGCAGTCCATTCAATCCATAGGATGATCTATTGACATTAGCTTAGCTAGGACTAAGGAACAGGAGGCGTGGGAGGAATGTGGCTGTGGATGCAGAGCCAAACCCCGTGGGAGGACAGTGCCTTACTGTGGCTGTGGATGCAGAGCCAGACCCGTGGGAGGACAGTGGCTTACTGTGGCTGCAGAGCCAGACCCCGTGGGAGGACAGTGCCTTACTGTGGCTGGGGCTGCAGAGCCAGACCCCGTGGGAGGACAGTGGCTTACTGTGGCTGTGGCTGCAGAGCCAGACCCCGTGGGAGGACAGTGGCTTACTGTGGCTGCAGAGCCAGACCCCGTGGGAGGACAGTGGCTTACTGTGGCTGCAGAGCCAGACCCCGTGGGAGGACAGTGCCTTACTGTGGCTGGGGCTGCAGAGCCAGACCCCGTGGGAGGACAGTGGCTTACTGTGGCTGTGGCTGCAGAGCCAGACCCCGTGGGAGGACAGTGGCTTACTGTGGCTGTGGCTGCAGAGCCAGACCCCGTGGGAGGACAGTGGCTTACTGTGGCTGTGGCTGCAGAGCCAGACCCCGTGGGAGGACAGTGGCTTACTGTGGCTGCAGAGCCAGACCCCGTGGGAGGACAGTGGCTTACACTAGTCTCCCAGTCCCTGCCGCTGAAAAACATCCCCACAGCATGATGCTGCCATCACCATGCTTCACCGTAGGGATGGTGCCAGGTTTCCTCCAGGCGTGACACTTGGCATTCAGGCCAAAAAGTTCAATCTTGGTTCCATCAGATCAGAGAGTCTTGTTTCTCATAGTCAGAGTCCTTTAGGTGCCAATTGGCAAATTCCCAGTGGGCTGTCATGTTCCTTTCACTGAGGAGTGGCTTCCGTCTGGACACTCTACCATAAAGGTGTGATTGGTGGAGCGCTGCAAAGATGGTTGTCCTTCTGGAAGGTTCTCCCATCTCCACAGAGGAACTCTGGAGTTCTGTCAGAGTGACCATCAGGTTATTGATCACCCCCTTGACCAAAAACCTTCTCCCCGACTGCTTAGTTTGGCCGGGCGAACAGCACTAGAAGTCTTGACATTCCAAACTTCTTCCATTTAAGAATGATGGAGGCCAATATGTTTTTGGGGACAATCAAGGCTGCAGAAATGTTTTGGTACCCTTCCCCAGATCTGTGCCTCGACACAATCCTGTCTCAGAGCTCTACGGACAATTCCTTTGACCTCACGGCTTGGTTTTTGCTCTGACATGCACCGTCAACTGTGGGACCTTATATAGACAGGTGTGTGCTTTTCAAATATTGTCCATCAATTGAATTTACCACAGGTGGACTCCAATCAAGTTGTAGAAACATGAAGGATGATCAATGGAAACAGGATGCACCTGAGTTCAATTTCTTGTCTCACAGCAAAGGGTCTGAAAACTTATGTAAATAAGGTTTATTTTATTTTATAAAATGTGCCAATATTTCAACAAAAAATAATTACGCTTTGTCATTATGGGGTCTTGTGTGTTGATAAGTTGATCGATAAGTTCATCATTTTTTTAAATCCATTTTAGAATAAGGCTGTGGTGTAAGAAAATGTGGACAAAAAGTCAAGGAATCTGAATATTTCCCAAATGCCGTGTATTATTTAAAACAAAAACAAATAAAAGCATGATCGGAAGAATAAAACAATGAATTTAGCAGTATTCATTTAGTTATCATACTAGAGCTAAATAACACTCCATTATCCATGGAAAAATGCATAGAACTGTAGAAAATTAGCTTAACTGCAAAACAAAATCTCAGCTCCACTGAGAATTAGAGTTGCAGGAAATATAAAAAATGCTAAACATGTCTAAAACAAAGATGATCTGACCGCGCTCATTGCCACGCCCACCAACTAAACCCTTTTTTGATCAAGGAAAAATCCTGATAACGAGGGGGGGGGGAACTGCGGATCAGATGTTACAACGGCCCAAAACAAGAGCGTCAACAAACACAAGAAAAATAGAACAAGTTAAATATGGCTAATAGATAAGACATTACCGCAGCAAATACAACCACTTTGGATTCACCTGGTCAGTCTATGTCATGGAAATTAATGTTTAGTATAGTCCGTGAATATCGGTCGCTGGTGTTAGCTTGGTAAACCCTGCCTGCTGCTAGCTAGCTTCACTGACAAACACAGGAATGGAATGTTAGCTACTGCCACTGATAATCATGTAGCTTGTCACTTATTTAAAGACAGTTTGACAACTTGCTGATGAAGCAGCAAGTCCATACTTCAGTATGTTTCCAAAAGCACCAATCACTAGGTTGTAACATAGGGTCAGCAACAGGCTCCATACTGTACTGACTCAGGGCAGAGCAGGCTGTTTGCTGCTTCATTAAAGGTAAAATAAACTAAATAACCCTTACTACAGCAGCTAGCTAACTAGCTAGCATGCTTACGGTAGGAGAATTGCATTTAGTGTTGCAATAGCAGGTTGGTTAACGTCTCATTTCATATTAAGTGACAGACTCAGGTTTAACTAGGAAGTTAATCATGTTTGGTGTACATGACCAAACTACAGAAATGCACTAAACTCCTCAGCGAGATGCAAAATTACACAACTAAAACTTTGAAATTTAAAACTTCAAAATGAATCATCTTCAGCGTTCTCTCGGCTATGAAAAGCCAAATTACATTTACTCTACAACCACCGACGACTACTAGACTCTGCTGGTCTTCTGTGAACGTTTGAACATCTTGAGGAACGATATAGCCTTAATGGCCATGTACTCTTGTAATATCAACTGGAACAGCCAGAAGAGGACTGGCCACCCCTCATAGCCTGGTTCCTCTAGGTTTCTTCCTAGGTTTTGGCCTTTCTAGGGAGTTTTTCCTAGCCACCGTGCTTCTACATCTGCATTGCTTGCTGTTTGGGGTTTTAGGCTGGGTTTCTGTACAGCACTGACATTGGCTGATGTAAAAAAAAAAAGTAAAAAAAAAAGGGGCTTTATAAATACATTTGATTGATTGATTTATTCTGACAATTTGTGACTTGTTGCTAGTTAACATTCATGGGAAGATGTCGCTGCCATGGGTGCCATTGGATGCCCACTCGATAACTGGACAACTACTGTTTGAGATTGTCTTGATTGACTCGTGAACCAGCATCGAGTGATCAAAGTCTGTCACAACAGCCAGTTCTTTACTGTGTGTAGCTACAGTAGCCAGCAGTTGCAGACTGCCAGACAACTTTCTACCTTTCATTATAGAAATACATTACCGTTCCACCTTTGCTAATCCTTTTAAAAATGCAGAGGTATCCTACCCTATCCTATTACATGGGAACGTCAGACACTAGATTAGCAGAGACATATCCTACCCTGATTACATGGGAACATCAGACACTAGATTAGCAGAGACAGATCCTACCCTGATGACATGGGAACAGACACTAGATTAACAGAGACAGATCCTACCCTGATGACATGGGAACAGACACTAGATTAGCAGAGACAGATCCTACCCTGATGACATGGGAACAGACACTAGATTAGCAGAGACAGATCCTACCCTGATTGCATGGGAACAGACACTAGATTAGCAGAGAGAGAGAGATCCTACCCTGATTACATGGGAACAGACACTAGATTAGCAGAGAGAGAGATCCTACCCTGATTACATGGGAACAGACACTAGATTAGCAGAGAGAGAGATCCTACCCTGATTACATGGGAACAGACACTAGATTAGCAGAGAGCGAGATCCTACCCTGATTACATGGGAACAGACACTAGATTAACATCACTCCTGAGGAGGCTAAAATAAAGCAGACTGGAGTTGAGGAGTGAACTTTTCTCCAGAAAGCAAACTGTTGAACTCAGAAATAGATTCTCTCTCTCTCTCTCTCTCTATCACCATCTGTACAGAGAGACTCAACACAGTGACATAAATGTAGACAACGCTATACCTGACGTTATCATAATCAGTCGTAATTCTGCAGACAAATCAACCCAACAGCATTCTAGAACCCATCCCATCCCATTCTAGAACCCATCCCTCCAGAACTCTTAGGACTGGCTGGTCATCTCTTCCTCAACTCTTCTACCCCCTAAAAACAGCTAAAAAAAAGAGGATGGCTCCACGCAAGCCAGCATAAATCCACTAAACCATGTTGATTTCACAGAGACAATGTTTTCCCCCTCTCTAAGCAATCACTAAGTAGACCCAATCCAGATTGATTACAAGGCTAAGAGTAAAATTGTGTATTTATCTTTCTGGGAGAATAATGGGGTCTATTGAATGATTAATAGATTTCAGGAGGCCAATTATTGTGAGACTAAGAAATTCTTGTTCCCTAATCGCTTGATAAATGCTTCTTCATGTTAATACAGAGGGGAAAAAAGAAAGAAATCCGTGGGCGTGCCCCCGGGTTAGAGGGGGGACTGGGGGAGCTGCCCCCGGGTTAGAGGGGGGGACTGGGGGAGGTGCCCCCGGGTTAGAGGGGGGACTGGGAGAGGTGCCCCCGGGTTAGAGGGGGGACTGGGAGAGGTGCCCCCGGGTTAGAGGGGGGACTGGGAGAGGTGCCCCCGGGTTAGAGGGGGGGAGGGAGGTGCCCCCGGGTTAGAGGGGGGGTGGGGAGGTGCCCCCGGGTTAGAGGGGGGGTGCCCCCGGGTTAGAGGGGGGGTGCCCCCGGGTTAGGGGGGGGGGTGCCCCCGGGTTAGGGGGGGGGAGGTGCCCCCGGGTTAGAGGGGGGGGGGGAGAGGGAGGTGCCCCCGGGTTAGAGGGGGGGGGGGGGGAGGGAGGTGCCCCCGGGTTAGAGGGGGGGGGGAGGTGCCCCCAGATTAGAGGGGGGGAGGTGACCCCGGGTTAGAGGGGGGGGACTGGGAGAGGTGACCCGGGTTAGAGGGGGGGTGGGGGACGGGGGGAGGTGACCCGGGTTAGAGGGGGGGGTGGGGGGGGGGGGGGGGACTGGGGGAGGTGACCCCGGTTAGAGGGGGGACTGGGGGAGGTGACCCGGGTTAGAGGGGGGTGGGTGGGGGAGGTGACCCGGGTTAGAGGGGGGTAACTGGGGGAGGTGACCCGGGTTAGAGGGGGGTGGGTGGGGGGGGGGGGACTGGGGGAGGTGACCCCGGGTTAGAGGGGGGGGAACTGGGGGAGGTGACCCGGGTTAGAAGGGGGGACTGGGGAGGTGACCCCAGGTTAGAGAGGGGGGAGGGGGGACTGGGGGAGGTGACCCGGGTTAGAGGGGGACTGGGGGAGGTGACCCCGGTTAGAGAGGGGGGAGGGGGGACTGGGGGAGGTGACCCGGGTTAGAGGGGGGACTGGGGGAGGTGACCCGGGTTAGAGGGGGGACTGGGGAGGTGACCCGGGTTAGAGGGGGGACTGGGGGAGGTGACCCCGGGTTAGAGGGGGGACTGGGGGCTTCCTGAGTGGTGTAGTGGTCTAAGGTACTGCATCACAGTGCTAGCTGTGCCACTAGAGATTCTGGGTTGGAGTCCAGGCTCTGTCGCAGCCGGCCGTGACCCATGGGGCGGTACACAATTGGCCCCGCGTCGTCTGGGTTAGGAGAGGGTTTGGCCGGCAGGGATGCCCTTGTCCCATCACGCACTGGCGACTCCTGTGCGGGGTTGGTTGGATTGTGTTTCGGAGGACGCACGGCTCTCGACCGTCGCCTCTCCAGAGTTCGTACAGGAGTTGCAGCGATGACAAGACTAACTACCACTTGGATACCACGAAATCGGGGAGATTGGGGCAGAGACCCAGGTTCAAACTCAGTCACACAGAAACATTGTTGAGCAAGATAACTACCTACCTGTCATGTCCATGAAGAGGAGAAGATATGGAGAAGGGAGAGGAGTCAGAACAGAGGGGAGAGGAGTCAGAACAGAGGGGAGAGGAGTCAGAACAGAGGGAGAGGAGTCAGAACAGAGGGAGAGGAGTCAGAACAGAGGGAGAGGAGTCAGAACAGAGGGAGAGGAGTCAGAACAGAGGGAGAGGAGTCAGAACAGAGGGAGAGGAGTCAGAACAGGGAGAGGAGTCAGAACAGAGGGAGAGGAGTCAGAACAGAGGGAGAGGAGTCAGAACAGAGGGAGAGGAGTCAGAACAGAGGGAGAGGAGTCAGAACAGAGGGAGAGGAGTCAGAACAGAGGGAGAGGAGTCAGAACAGAGGGAGAGGAGTCAGAACAGAGGGAGAGGAGTCAGAACAGAGGGAGAGGAGTCAGAACAGAGGGAGAGGAGTCAGAACAGAGGGAGAGGAGTCAGAACAGAGGGAGAGGAGTCAGAACAGAGGGAGAGGAGTCAGAACAGAGGGAGAGGAGTCAGAACAGAGGGAGAGGAGTCAGAACAGAGGGAGAGGAGTCAGAACAGAGGGAGAGAAGAGAGGAGTCAGAACAGAGGGAGAGAAGAGAGGAGTCAGAACAGAGGGAGAGGAAAAATAGCGTAGAGGTGAAACAGCAACTGTTTGAACGTGATGAGACGTACATTGTCTCGATGAGAAAACTGTGTAGAGGACTAGAGCGGGATAGAGAAGATGGAGGGCAAGGTAGATGAGGCACCTACCTGTCCATAAGGTGGGTTAGTATCAAAAAGGGGAGAAAGAGATGAAGACACTTACATTGCCCATGTACTCAGACAGCAGGTCCTGCAGAGCCTGACGGACAGAGTTGCACTCGGCCACGATGCGCTCGCGCCGGTCATCACGGGTGCAGGACGAGTCGGCCATGAGGGCTGCACCACTGATGATGCTCTCCAAGCGCTCCTCCAGAGACGGGCGGAAACGCTCCTCGCTGAACGCCAGGGGGTCCACGATGATCTGCTTCTGTTGGCCGGAGGGAGTTAGAAAACAGAGGTCAGGGTGGTAACACATTAATACTCCCCAGCAGAGACACAGATTCAATCCCCACATCAAAACTTCAACACCTTTTTTCTCCCACTCTGATGTCTTCTCTGCCCAAAGAGCCCAAACACCCCCGCAAAAAAAAAATAATAATAATTAAAAGAAATATGGAAACAATAAATCAAAGTTCAAAGACGAGGGTCCATCCAATGATTTGTTTTAGCATGGGAGAGAGAACGAGAGAGAGAGCAAGTGTGACAAACAGAACAGAAAAACACAGAGGGTAAAAGGCATTTAGTAACAAAAACAAACAAGCTCTAACTCTCCTTCTCAAATCAAATCTTTAAGTTGGTTACATACACATATTCAGCAGATGTTATTGTGGGTGTAGTGAAATGCTTGTGTTCCAACAGTTCACAACAACACACAAATCTGAAAGTTAAATAATGGAATTAAGAAATAAATATTAGATTGAGCAAAGTCAGTGGCATTGACCAAAATACAGTAGTATACAATACAGTAGTATACATATGAGATAAGTAAAGCAGTATGTAAACATTAAAGTGACCAGTGATTCCATGTCTATGTATATATGGCAGCAGCCTCTAAGGTGCAGGGTTGCGTAACCGGGTGGATGCCGGCTAGTGATGGCTATATAAACAGTGATGGCCTTGAGATTGAAAAACAGCTTCTGTCTCTCGGTCCCAGCTTTGATGCACCTGTACTGACTTCGCCTCCTGGAGGACAGGAAGTTTGCCCCCGGTGATGCGTTGGGCAGACCGCACCACCATCTGGAGAGCCCTGTGGCTGCCGTCAGTGCAGTTGCCAAACCAGGCAGTGATACAGCCCAACAAGATGCACTCAATTGTGCATCTGCAGAAATTAGTGATGGTTTTAGGTGCCAAGCCAATTTTCTTCAGCCTCCTGAGGTTGAAGAGGCGCTATTCCGCCTTCTTCACCACTGTGTGGGTGGACCATTTTAGATCAGTGATGTGGACGCCGAGGAACTTGAAGCTTTCCACCTTCTCCACTGCGGTCTTGCCGATGTGGATAGGGGGGTGCTCCCTCTGCGGTTTCCTGAAGTCCACGATCATCTCCTTTGGTTTGTTGACATAGGGTGAGAGGTTATTTCCCTGGCACCACACTCCCAGGGCTCTCACCTCCGCCCTGTAGAATGTCTCATCATTGTTGGTAATCAGGCCTACTACTGTTGTGTAGTCTTCAAACTTGATGATTGAGTTGGAGGTGTGCGTGGCCACGCAGTCGTGGGTGAACAGGGAGTACCGGAAGAGGCTGAGCACGCACCCTTGTGGGGCCCCATTTTGAGGATCAGTGAAGTGGAGGTGTTGTTTCCTACCTTCACCACCTGGGGGCGGGCTGTCAGAAAGTCCAGGGCCCAGTTGTACAGGGCTGGGTTCAAACCCATGGCGCCGAGCTTGATGAGCTTAGATGGTATTATGGTGTTGAATGTTGAGCTATAGTTAATTTACAGCATTCTTTCATAAGTATTCCTCTTGTCCAGATGGGATAGGGCAGTGTGCAGTGTGATGGCGATTGCATCGTCTGTGAATCTATTGGGGAGGTAAGCAAATTGAAGTGGGTCTAGGGTGTCACGTAAGGTAGAGGTGATGTGATCCTTGGCTAGTCTCAAAGCACTTCATGATGACAGGAGTGAGTGCTATGTGGAGATTGTAATTTAGTTTGCTTTCTTGGGTACAGGAACAATGGTGGCCATCTTGAAGCATGTGGGGACAGGACTGGGGATAGGGAGATTGAATATGTACGTAAACACTCCAGCCAGTTGGTCTGCGCATGCTCTGAGGACGCAGCTAGGGATGCCGTCTGGGACGGCAGCCTTGCAAGGGTTAACACGCTTAAATGTCTTCAAGGACAGCCCACAGACCTTGGTAGCGGGCTGCGTCGGTGGCACTGTGTTATCCTCAAAGCGGGCGAAGGTGTTTAGCTTGTCCGGAAGCGAGACTGTGTCCGCGACGGGGCTGGTTTTCCTTTTGTAGTCCGTGATTGTCTGGAGACAAGGCCACATACGTTTCATGTCTGAGCCATTCAATTGCGACTCCACTTTGTCTCTGTATTGACATTTTGCCTGTTTGATTGCCTTGGAGGGAATAACTACACTGTTTGTATTCAGCCATATTCTCAGTCAACTTTCCATAGTTAAATGCGGTGGTTTGTGCTTTCAGTTTGGCAAACCCTAACCCTTTCAGCTGGCAGAGAGAGATGGAGTGGGTAGAGACCTCAAGGGAGAGAGAAACAGAGAGCGAGAAAGATGACAGGCAGGAGAGAACGTGATTTGACAGGATCCGACAGGCCTTCTGTTAGACCTGCAGGGAAGTCTGATGTCTAAACAGTTTATTTTTCAAAGCCCCCAGAGGCCTCCCAGATGGATACCTATAGTTATGAACAACACCCCAAATGACACACTATACCCTAGGTAGTGCACTCTTTTTGGACTAGGGCACACAGGGCTCTGGTCCAAAGTGGTGCTCTATATATAACCAGGGCAGCAGGTAGCCTCCAGGTTAGAGCGTTGGGCCAGTAAAAAGGTCGCTGGTTTCAATACAGGATCCGATGAGATTAAAAATATATGTCGCTTTGACCTTGAGCAAGGCACTTAACCCCAACTGCTACAGAAGGCGTTGGACAACTGTGACCCTGGCTATGGCCCCACTCTCCCTTCAAGTGTCTGGGGGGGAATATGTAAGAAACACATTTCCATTCCACCAGGGGCTAAAACAAACTTTTTTTTGTATACCCCTTTGGAAGGTTAATGAAAAAAAAATCTAATTTCTTTGGGCATAATTACACCGAAAACCCACAAAAGAAACAAGCCGATGACAATTATGTTATGTTTCTAAAACAGGAAATGTATTACTAGGAAGCAGTATATTGCTCAATCTAAATGTATAGTCTGATCATCGTCCTCGAACCAAAATATCACGAGACAAAACAGCTGCCTCTTCAACGTTACCTTGGTAACAGAGGCACTTGGAGTCATCACTTGTTCCTGTGCTGTGAGAATCTCACTAGTAGAAGTTGATGTTTTCTTTGCTAGCAACGGAAGAAAGCCAAAACATCGAAAATAAACCCAAGTATGACTACCCGCAAAAGTGTCTGGTGAAATTCGACATTCTCATCAACCCGGATTTGACAGGTGTAAACTTTTGGCACACTTGTACGTAACAGGACAAATATAGGCATTCCCCAAATGTATTAGTATTATTTACATAAACTCTGACTGGAGGTTCTTACAGGGGAACGTTGTAGCCCGCTCTCAAACGCTCTTATAAAACTGGGAATTACAGAGGAGCTGCCTCAGACATCTTGAACACTGTTAATCTGCTGTGGCCATCCAATCAGCCTCAGGATATCAATGGGAACAAAGCCTCATTGATTTATCTCCCAATGAGGTTCTCTACAGCATCTCTCAAGCTTCCTTTCTAATCTATGGATTTCACATGACTGGGAATACAGATATGCATCTGTTGGTCACAGATACACTGCAAGACCAAAAGGTAAGCAGACACCTGATCTTTCAACATATCATTTGCATTAATATGGAGTTGTCGTCGTCCCCTCCTCCCTTTGCTGCAAAAGCAGCCTACACTCTTCTGGGAAGGCTTTCTACTAGAGATGTTGGAACATTGCTGCGGGGACTTGCTTCCAATCGGCCACAACAGTATTAGTGAGGTCAGGCTCTGATGTTGGGTGATTAGGACTGGCTCACAGTCGGCGTTCCAATTCATCCAAAAGGTGTTCCATGGGGTTGAGGTCAGGGCTCTGTGCAGGCCAGTCAAGTTATTTTACCTTTATTTAACCAGCTAGGCCAGTTGAGAACAAGTTCTCATTTACACGTCCTCCTTGTCTATGTACTCTAACATAATCTAATGTTTTGCTTTCGCTGTAAAGCCTTTTTGAAGTCGGACAATGTGGTTGGATTAACGAGAAGTTTCTTTAAAATGGTGTAAAATAGTTGATTGAGATAATTGAAATTATTAGATTTTTACTGTTTTGAATTTCGCGCCATGCTATCTTGTCAAGCAATCCTGTTAACGGGATCCTATCTCAAAAGGGTCCAACAGGTTAACAGACATCTCAAAATCAACTATTCAGAGGCGACTGCATGAAACAGGCCTTCATGGTCGAATTGCTGCAAAGAAACCACTACTAAAATACACCAATAAGAAGAGACTTTCTTGGGAGAAGAAACACGAGCAATGTTTCTTCAGATATTTGGTTGCAACCTGCGTGTCTTTGTGAGACGCAGAGTAGGTGAACGGATGATCTCCGCATGTGTGGTTCCCACAGTGAAGCATGGAGGTGGTGTGATGGGGTGCTTTGCCGGTGATGGTCTGTTACAGAGAGGCTGTATCACAAACTGAGATGAGGGGAACAGAGGTTTTCCGATAGCTGAGATAGTGGACAGCGGAGACATTTCACCGCCAGATGAGCCTATGAATATATAATACTGTATTGTTGCGGAGGCATTAGCTTACACTTTACAGACTGATACCTTTGATCTGAGCGAGTGAGTGAGTCTCTATACTCTTAGAGGGCTCATACTGTAGTGACCCTCGCTCATCCTTCTGAATTGAAAGAAGAGTTGTGATATTGGCTCAGAGCTGCTCTGCGTGGGTGGTGTGATGTTATGGAGTCTAGGGGGGGTATGTTATTATTAGCAAAGAAAAGTTAATTAATAAATCCTCTACAGGATCAGTGTCTAATGTAGGCTAATGCGATAAGCATGAGGTTGTAAGAAACAAACAATTCCCAGGACATAAACATATCTGATATGGGCAGAAAGCATAAATTCTTGTTAATCTAACTGCACTGTCCAATTTACAGTAGCTATTACAGTGAAAGAATACAATATTACATTTTAAAAATGTTTTCGAATAGTAATTTAGTAAATTGTAGCACTGTTTCACCGGATGCATTTGAGGGAAAATAGTTAGTCAACGTTACGTGCCGATGTAAAATGCTGTTTTTATATATAAATATGAACTTTATCGAACAAAAGAATGCATGCATTGTGTAACATGATGTCCTAGGTGTGTCATCTGATGAAGTTTGTAAAAGGTTAGTGCTGCATTTAGCTGTTTTTTGGTTATTTGTGATGCATGTGGTTGGTTGGAAAATGGCTATGTGGCTACTTTTACGATATACTCCTCTAACATAATCTAATGTTTTGCTTTTGCTGTAAAGCCTTTTTGAAAATCGGACAACATTTTGTTATGCTAATAGCGATAGGATTTTTCGCTGGATGTCAGGCCGCACAGGGGTGAACAAGCAGGCTGCTTGTCAAGAAATGATTATTTACACAAATCACTCGTTGGTTCAATAGCCTACAGAAAGACAATATGCTATTCTGTAGTCTATAATTTTTTATTTTTTTTAACTATCCCAGAAGCTTTAACTTCTCTAGGGTAGGGGGCAGTATTTTGACGTCCGGATGAAAGGCGTGCCAGTAGTAAACTGCCTGCTACTCAGGCCCAGAAGGTAGGATATGCATATTATTAGTAGATTTTGATAGAAAACACTGAAGCTTCTAAACCTGTTTGAATGATGTCTGTGAGTACAACAGAACTCATATGGAAGGAAAGAACCTGAGAAAAATCCAACCAGGAAGTGTGGAAATCTGAGGTTTGTAGTTTTTCAAGTGATTGCCTATACAGTGACTTGGGGTTCATTTTGCACTTCCTAAGGCTTCCACTAGATGTCAACAGTCTTTAGAACACCGTTTCATGCTTCCACTGTGAATATTGAGAGAATAAGAGGGCCTGGAAGTTGAAGAGTGAGAAAATGAGCTCAGAGGCGCGCACTCACATGAGAGTAGCTGTGTTCCTTTTCTTTTCTGAAGACATTGGAATTGTCTGGTTGGAATATTACTGAAGATTTGTGAAAAACATCCTAAAGATTGATGCTATACATTGTTTGACATTTCTGCGAACGTAAATATAACTTTTTGTCGTGACATTTTGCGCGCGCTTCCTGCATTTGGAGTAGTGGACTGAACGCGTGAACAAAAAGGAGGTATTTGGACATAAATGACAGACTATCAAACAAAAAACATTTATTGTGGACCTGGGATTCCTGGGAGTGCATTCTGATGAAGATCTTCAAAAGGTAAGTGAATATTTATAATATTATTTCTGAGTTTTGTTGACTCCACAAAATGACGGGTTTTGTTTCGTGTCTGAACGCTGTACTCAGATTATTTTTGAAATCGGACACAGCGGTTGCATTAAGGAGAAGTGTATCTATAATTCTTTGAATAACAGTTTAATATTTTATCAACGTTTATGAGTATTTCTCCAAATTGACGTGCTCATTCACCGGAAGTTTTGGGAGGCAAAACATTTCTGAACATTACACGCCAATGTAAAATGGGGATTTTGGATATAAATATGAACTTTATCGAGCAAAACATACATGTAGTGTAACATGAAGTCCTATGAGTGCCATCTGATGAAGATCATTAAAGGTTAGTGATTAATTAGCTGTATTTCCGGTTTTTGTGACACCTCTCCTTGCTTGGAAAATGGCTGTGTGGTTTTTCTTGTCAAGGTGATGTCCGAACAATCTAATGCTATGCTTTCGCCGTAAAGCCTTTTTGAAATCGGACAATGTGGTTGGATTAACGAGAAGTGTATCTTTAAAAATGGGATATAATAGTTGTATGTTTGAGACATTTGAATGAGATTTTTGTTGTTTTGAATTTGGTGCCCTGCTATTTCACTGGCTGTTGGCAGTGTGCCCCGCAGGTGGGATGCTAGCATCCCACATACCCCAGAGGGGTTAATGAACCGTGTTGTTTATTTAACAGCTGAATATCAACTGTCGGGTGGCAAGAAGACCCAACTCGCACAACGGATTGGTGTGAGGTGATAAAATTGCTCTAATAAGCCCAGTCACCAGGCAAAATGTCAACGCAATCTCAGGAAAAGAGAACAGTTTTGATGGCAATTATTGAAACGAGGGAATAACCAGCTATCCAGTGCTGTGTGATTTATTTCTCAACATCCCCCCCATTCAGCATTTTACAATCTGAATGTCTGGCGTGACCAAAAAGTAACCACAGGATTTGCATAGGCCATTTCAATGAACAAAGAGTAGGCCACTAAAATTCACACTAATTATAAACAAAACCACAATTTTATTAGTGCCAGTGGGATTTTAATCGGGGTTAAACAAGCAACAACCATATTTAGTCTGATCTAGCAAATGATTCGCCCACTGGGTTAAACAACCCGATGCTTCAGCCATTGTATCAGCCATTGCAGCATCAGAACGGTGATTGTGAATCAGCCATTGCAGCCATCATGCTGCATCAGAACGGTGATTGTGCATCAGCCATGCAGCATCAGAACGGTGATTGTGCATCAGCCATTGCAGCATCAGACAGGTGATTGTGAATCAGCCATGCAGCATCAGAACGGTGATTGTGCATCAGCCATTGCAGCATCAGACAGGTGATTGTGCATCAGCCATGCTGCATCAGAACGGTGATTGTGCATCAGCCATGCAGCATCAGAACGGTGATTGTGCATCAGCCATTGCAGCCATCATGCTGCATCAGAACGGTGATTGTGCATCAGCCATTGCAGCATCAGACAGGTGATTGTGCATCAGCCATGCTGCATCAGAGCGGTGATTGTGCATCAGCCATGCTGCATCAGAACGGTGATCGTGCATCAGCCATGCTGCATCAGACAGGTGATCGTGCATCAGCCATGCTGCATCAGCCATGCAGCCGCCATGCTGCATCAGAGATTTTATGGTTGGCTGGAATATAAAAAAGGTACTTGACCAGGCTGCAAATGAAACATGAAATCAACCACAATTGAAATTCAGCGTGCATAACTTGCTTTCCTGTGATCTTGGCCCGTGCCAGTAATTTCCCTCATTCAAGCCAGTAGTTTTCACTTGGTACTGGCCCAGAGTGCCACTATAGCAAATGTACCTGAATGTGAAGCCCTGAGATGAGGTGCCGCAGAGGGGAAAAAAAAAAGAGAGCAATCTTCACCTGTTACAAAAACCTTTCCACTGCCATATCACCGTTTAAAAACATTCAACTATTCAGATGTTACAATTCTGGGCTTATTAGTTAGCCCACCCCACACATATACACACACACACACTCCGCCACCGCCCACCATCTCGTCTGACAACCTCTACTTGCGTGTCACGTCGCCATGGCAACATGTTCCGCGCGTGTGTGTGTGTGTGTGGTGTTCGTCTATGACTCACTCCCTGAAAGTTGCATCGGCGGTGCTTGAAATTAGGTACTGTAGACCCATAGAGGGAACTGGTCTGGAATAAAACACAGAGACGGAGCTAAAATAGAACAAAACGAAATAACTTTGTGCATGGTCACCAGGAAATTACTGACGCACAAGATCTGAGGTGCTGCTGCTACGATGACATGCTTCTGCTCTTCTCCCCCCTTCCATCCTCTCCTCTTCTGCGCTTCTCCCCCCTCCCATCCTCTCCTCTTCGGCTCTTCTCCCCCCTCCCATCCTCTCCTCTTCTCCCCCCTCCCATCCTCTCCTCTTCTCCCCCCTCCCATCCTCTCCTCTTCGGCTCTTCTCCCCCCTCCCATCCTCTCCTCTTCTCCCCCCTCCCATCCTCTCCTCTTCTCCCCCCTCCCATCCTCTCCTCTTCGGCTCTTCTCCCCCCTCCCATCCTCTCCTCTTCTCCCCCCTCCCATCCTCTCCTCTTCGGCTCTTCTCCCCCCTCCCATCCTCTCCTCTTCTCCCCCCTCCCATCCTCTCCTCTTCGGCTCTTCTCCCCCCTCCCATCCTCTCCTCTTCTCCCCCCTCCCATCCTCTCCTCTTCTGCGCTTCTCCCCCCCCTCCCATCCTCTCCTCTTCGGCTCTTCTCCCCCCTCCCATCCTCTCCTCTCCTGCGCTTCTCCCCCTCCCATCCTCTCCTCTTCTGCGCTTCTCCATCTCACGTGTCCTTTCATTTATCTGGCTCTTTTTATACACATGCCATCTGAGCTGTGGAGAGTAACGCCTCTGCCTTCACCAAACCACTGTACTTCCTCCCACTGCACCTCCCAGCTCGCCTCCCCCTCCCAGCTCCTCTTCTCTCCAGGCTGAGAAACACCAGAGAACGACCCATCAATCAACCAAAGTCAGGTTAAGACCTGGAGGAGTGATTTTGCCACTGACCAGCCTGCTTGAGGAGGAGAACTGGATGGAGAACACTATACACTAGTTTCTCTTCACTGGGAACATTTCCCTTATTTTCCTGACCTATGGTCATGCAAGTAAGCATTTAAATTGTACTGTGTACACCAGGTATATCCTGTGTAAATGAAAAATAAACTGTTGATTTGAGAAATATTGTTTTATAACATTGTCAAGTAAATAAAATACTAGTTCATGATATAGCAGGTGCAGTCTCCCCCTTAAAATATGCAAGATTAAAATGCACAGTAAATGTGATATTACAGGAGGAAGATTCAAGAGCTTCCCCTACAAGCTGAGATATTACAGGAGGAGGCTTCAAGAGCTTCCCCTACAAGCTGTGATATTACAGGAGGAGGCTTCAAGAGCTTCCCCTACAAGCTGTGATATTACAGGAGGAGGCTTCAAGAGCTTCCCCTACAAGCTGTGATATTACAGGAGGAGGCTTCAAGAGCTTCCCCTACAAGCTGTGATATTACAGGAGGAGGCTTCAAGAGCTTCCCCTACAAGCTGTGATATTACAAGAGGAGGCTTCAAGAGCTTCCCTTACAGTTACCAACAGAAAGTGTCAGATACTGCTATAACACTTCAAATACATCCTAATTGTTCAGGTTTTGCTACGAGCTACTGAATCGTATGGCTGAAAGTAAATATATTTGCAGAGAAATGGCATCAGTCAGTAAATTAATGCAGCTATACTGGTTATTGATATTCTAATTATGAACATCTTTATAGGGGAACGGCAGGTGTTACTCGGCTTCAAATGGCAGCTTTAGAGAGACTGACTAGCAACTTCATTGTTCCATCTGGAGAGACCCAGAGTTGGTTGGGGTACAAGCCAGCCAAGCTGACCCAGTGTTGTTGGTTGGGGTACAAGCCGGCCAAGCTGACCCAGTGTTGTTGGTTGGGGTACAAGCCGGCCAAGCTGACCCAGGTTGTTGGTTGGGGTACAAGCCGGCCAAGCTGACCCAGTGTTGTTGGTTGGGGTACAAGCCGGCCAAGCTGACCCAGTGTTGTTGGTTGGGGTACAAGCCGGCCAAGCTGACCCAGTGTTGTTGGTTGGGGTACAAGCCGGCCAAGCTGACCCAGTGTTGTTGGTTGGGGTACAAGCCGGCCAAGCTGACCCAGTGTTGTTGGTTGGGGTACAAGCCGGCCAAGCTGACCCAGTGTTGTTGGTTGGGGTACAAGCCGGCCAAGCTGACCCAGTGTTGTTGGTTGGGGTACAAGCCGGCCAAGCTGACCCAGTGTTGTTGGTTGGGGTACAAGCCGGCCAAGCTGACCCAGTGTTGTTGGTTGGGGTACAAGCCGGCCAAGCTGACCCAGTGTTGTAGGTTGGGGTACAAGCCGGCCAAGCTGACCCAGTGTTGTTGGTTGGGGTACAAGCCAGCCAAGCTGACCCAGTGTTGTTGGTTGGGGTTCAAGCCAGCCAAGCTGACCCAGTGTTGTTGGTTGGGGTACAAGCCGGCCAAGCCGACCCAGTGTTGTTGGTTGGGGTACAAACCGGCCAAGCCGACCCAGTGTTGTTGGTTGGGGTACAAACCGGCCAAGCCGACCCAGTGTTGTTGGTACAAGCCAGCCAAGCCGACCCAGTGTTGTAGGTACAAGCCGGCCAAGCTGACCCAGTGTTGTAGGTACAAGCCGGCCAAGCCGACCCAGTGTTGGGGGTACAAGCCAGCCAAGCTGATACAGTGTGTTCCTGGCATTGTCCGCTGTGACAGGGTTGTTATGTTGGGCCTTTTTAGTAGAGGTTTTCACGGGTGTAATATGCATAAATAAGTGTCAACCATTAAAAGACACCTGTTCCGAACAGACCTGAGCGCAACTAGACCAGTCCCGTATAAACCCGGTCCGATCCGGGTGAGGGAAGCAGCAGAAATTACATATGTAAACTTTATTTAAGCCGTTACAAAAACTGAATGATAGGGTTTCACAGTATTCCTTACCCACCAGTGTCATGATTGGCTGTGATATTCACCTATTAAATGTCTCACGTCAGAGCAGCATCTGTTGTCAAACTGGGAAAACTGTTCTGACGTTGTGGCTGGGTTATCTAGCAAAAGTCGCTATTGTGTCCTGACTGCAAAAATTCTACACTGTTAACTCAATTTCAGTTTGTGAATCATTGGACCATCTTAGCTGCTTTGAAATCATTTTTGAAATGGTAGATGCTTCAAACAGCTGTAAAAATTGTTTTGTTATTGAAAAACTATTTCACAGCAGTTTAGATGGTACAATGATTCTCTAGACTGTTCAGTGCTTGTTTTCTCTCAAATTGTAGAATTTTAGCAACCAGGAAATGAGAGTTATTTCCACTAGACGCCAAAGTCAGAACAGCTTTCCATTGTTGACCACAGATGCCGCTCCGGCAGGAGAAATCAATAGGCGAATATCACAGCCAATCTGTGAAACGCTATCATTCCATAATTGTAATTCCATCTTCCATTGATCCGATAATCTTCTAATTTGCTTTGCCACACAAAGGCTCTATGACCGTAGTGCCCCATTGACGACTTGTGATTGGCCGACAACATCCAATCCTGTTTTATCGACCACAACACTCCCCATCGTACAGAACAAGTTTCCGTTTACGCATCACAAAAGGACCATTTGACAGTTAAGATTTGAATTCTGACTTGAATTCGGTCTCTAGTTGTTTTAACAGAATGGCCTACAGTGTTTTGTTCAGCTCAGATCAACAGCTGAAGTCAGAAGTTAACATACAATTAGGTTGGAGTCATTAAAACTCGTTTTTCAACCACTCCAAACTTCTTGTGAACAAACTATAGTTTTGGAAAGTCGGTTAGGACATCTTTGTGCATGACAAGTAATTTTCCCAACAATTGTTTACAGATTATTTCACTGCTAATTCATTGTATTCCAAATCCAGTGGGTCAGAAGTTTACATACACTAAGTTGACTGTGCCTTTAAACAGCTTGGAAAATTCCAGAAAACGATGTCATGGCTTTAGAAGCTTCTGATAGGCTAATTGACATTTGAGTCAATTGGTGGTGTACCTGCGGATGTATTTCAAGGCCTACCTTCAAACTCAGTCCCTCTTTGCTTGACATCCTGGGAAAATCAAAATAAATCAGCGAAGACCTCGGAAAAAGAAATGTAGACCTCCAAAAATATGGTTCATCCTTGGGAGAAATTTTCAAACGCCTGAAGGTACCACATTCATCTGTACAAACAATAGTACGCAAATATAAACACCATGGGACCATGCAGCCATCTAAGCGCTCAGGAAGGAGACACATTGTCTCCTAGAGATGAACATACTTTGGTGCAAAACGTGCAAATCAATCCCAGAACAGCAGCAAAGGACCTTGTGAAGATGCTGGAGGAAACACATACAAAATTATCTATATCCACAGTAAAACGAGTCCTATATCGACAAACTGAAAGGCCGCTCAGCAAGGAAGAAGCCACTGCTCCAAAACCGCCATAAAAAAGCCAGACTACGGTTTGCAACTGCAAATGGGGACAAACTCATACTTTTTGGAGAAATGTCCTCTGGTCTGATGAAACAGAAATAGAACTGTTTGACCATCGTTATGTTTGGAGGAAAAAGGGGGAGGCTTGCAAGCCGAAGAACACCATCACAACCGTGAAGCACGGGGGTAGCAGCATCATGTTGTGGGGGTGCTTTGCTGCAGGAGGGACTGGTGCACTTCACAAAATAGATGGCGTCATGAGGCAGGAAAATGATGTGGATATATTGAAGCAACATCTCAAGACATCAGTCAGGAAGTTAAAGCTTGGTCGCAAATGGGTCTTCCAAATGGACAATGACCTCAAGCATACTTCCAAAGTTGTGGCAAAATGGCTTAAGGACACAAAGTCAAGGTATGGGAGTGGCCATCACAATCCTATAGAAAATGTGTTGGCAGAACTGAAAAAGCATGTGCGAGCAAAGAGGCCTACAAACCTGACTCAGTTACACCAGCTCTGTCCGGAGGAATGGGCCAAAATTCACCCAACTTAGTGTGGGAAGCTTGTGGAAGGCTACACGAAACGTTTCACCCAAGTTAAACAATTTAAAGGCAATGCTACCAAATACTAATTGAGTGTATGTAAACTTCTGACCCACAGGGAATGTGATGAAAGAAATAAAAGCTGAAATAAATCATTCTCTACTATTATTCTGACATTTCACATTCTTAAAATGAAAGTGGTGATCCTAACTGACCTAAGACAGGGAATTTCTATAAGGATTCAATGTCAGGAATTGTGAAAAACAGAGTTTAAATGTATTTGTCTAAGGTGTATGTAAACTTCCGACTTCAACTGTACATAGCCTATAGACCTTGAGTATTTATCAAAATAATTGCAAATATGTATTTATTCAGGTTCAAAGTGCAGAACAAAAGTCCTTGCAGCGAACGGTTCTTTACACCCCAAATAAAATGCCCATAGCCCACACCCTCTCATGCAATGCAATTGTAAATGCTAACTTTGATGGCTCATGCCCTTCACCCTACAGTATGTGACCTAGAGTCATGAAATTCAGTACATAGGTCCCTCTCCCCACTAGGACCAATAAGGTCAGCCATGATGATAATAATAGGGAGGGGATAACAGACATTTTACAGGCTCCTGAACCATTTTGTACGGATCGTAACTTTATTCTGGCACATTTCCACCATCGTTTTCAGAGACCAAAAAGAGCTTATGGAAATCAGAACAGCTATCACTAACTTCGATTTGGACGAGGACTTCTACTTCAACGAGTCTGAGGTGAAAAACGTTATCTCGGACCATGCCCAAATCCCAGCCACTCGAAGGAGACTGCGTGCGCTATAGAGGCCCGGCAAGCAGAATACCTGACGAGAATACGTCCAAGTGAATAAATCGCCTCTACCCTCCTTTCAAATGGCGAACGTGCAATCACTGGAAAATAAACTGGGTCAGCTCTGTTCGGTACTATCCTATCAACGTACTCTCAACTGTAATATCATGTTTCTCTGAGTCGTGGCTGAACAAGGACATGGTAAATATAAATCTAGCTGTTTTTTCTATACATTGGCAGAACAGAACGGTGGAGTAGGGGAAGCCCAGGTGAGGGAGTGTGTGTGTCTCTAAACAGCTGGATATGCATATAATTGGTAGATTTGGATAGAAAACACTAAAAAGTTTCCAAAACTGTTAAAATAATGTCTGTGAATATAACAGAACTGATATGGCAGGCGAAAACCTGAGGAAAATCCATCCAGGAAGTGCTATTATTTTGAAATGCCTGTTTTTCCATTGAAAGCCTATCCACCATACAAAGACTTATGACGCAGTTCACGATCCCTATGGCTTCCACTACATGTGGCCAGTCTTTAGGCATTGTTTCAGGCTTTTACTCTGAAAAATGAGGGAGAAACAGCACTGTCAATGGGAGGACAGTGGAAATTTCCAGACACGAGTCCTGCGCCTGACCGGGAGCGTGCCTTTCTTGTTTTCCCTTTTCTATTGGTTGAAATATGATCGATTATTTATGACAAAAACAACCTGAGGATTGATTATAAACATCGTTTGACATGTTTCTACGAAGTTCTATGGTACTTTTTTGATTTTGTCTATCTGTTGTGACCGCGCTTTGTTCCAATGGATTACTGAACAAAACGCACCAACAAAATAGAGGTTTTTGAATATAAAGAGGGACTTTATCGAATAAAATGAGTGTAAAATGAAGTCTTGGGAGTGCAATCATATTAATACCAAAGGTAAGTGATATATTTTAGCGCTATTTCTGACTTGTTACTCCTCTACTTGGCTGGTTACTGTTTGTAATGATTTGTCTGCTGGGCGCTGTTCTCAGATAATCACATGGTTTGCTTCGCTGTAATGTCTTTTTGATTAATAAGAAGTTAATCTTGAAACCGATGTATAACACTTGTATGTTTCATGAATGTTTATAATGAGTATTTCTGTTTATGAATTTGGCGTTCTGCAATGTCACTGGATGTTGGCCAGGTGGGACGGTAGCGTCCCACACCCTCTAGAGAGGTTAAGGAAGTCTCTGGATTCTGCTCGTCCGAGTTAGAAAGCTGTAGACCATACCATTTTGCCACCACAAACCCGATGTTGGCACTAAGACCAAACACAACGAGCTGTACAGGGCCATATGAAAACAAGAAAATGCTGACCGAAAGCATGCTCCTAGTGGTCGGAGACTTTAATGCAGGATAACTGAAATCTGTTTGACCTCATTTCTATCAGCATGTCACCTTGTGAAACTAGAGAGAAAAAAAAACTTGATCAATTTTACACACACACACACACACACACACACACACACACACACACACACACACACACACACACACCTCTCCCTTGCCATCCATCTGGAAAATCTGACCATAACTCTTCCTGATTCCTGCTTACAAACAAAAACTCAAACAGGGAGTACCAGTGACACACACACAATACAGAAGTGGACCAATGAGGATGCTAAGCTACAGGACTGTTTCGCTAGCACAGACTGGAATATGTTCTGGGATTCATCCGATAGAATCCGTCGACGACGACGTCATCATCCGCAGTGAGAATGCAAGTACATTGAGTGTACAAAACATTAGGAACACCTTTCATGATAGTGGTGCTATAACAGACACATGTTCTCTCTCTCAGTCAAACAGATCAAGAGAGATACATTTGCCACACATGCTCTGGGATGAGTCTTGCTAACCTGTAGCGTTTGGTTCTGTTGGGCAGCATGGGGGCGCTGTCAGACAGGAAACCCATTCATGGAAGGACATTGCCTTGAAAAAGTGCATCCATAGATGTGAGATATATATATATATATATATATATATAGATATATAGATATAGATATAGATATAGATATGTAAAAAACACATATATAAAACACATTGGTAGTACATTTGCGTCATTTAGCAGACGCTCTTATCCAGAGCGACTTACAAATTGGGTCAACATCTTCAAAAAACATTTGCCCAAAATACTTAAAATGCATATTTTGTGATCAGATTGATTTTGGATATTTAACAAGTGTGGTAAGGAATACAGAAGCTGCTCATCCTAGGGTAATGTGTCCAATTTGTCCTGATGGTGACGCTATGGGGCCAGTGTGTGCGTTTGAATATTTGTGCGTGTGTGAGAGAGAGAAAAACATTTCATTGTGAAACACTAGTGCTCCTGATGGACCTCGTCAGGGAACTAACACTTTTGCCATTTTATAACTAAAAACTCACATTTACCAATAATAAATAACAGTACCTAGCTTGAACCGCAGCAACACTGCTTGCAACTTCAACTGTTTTTGTTATGACTTGTTGAGAGAGATGTATGTATGTATGTATGTATGTATGTATGTATGTATGTATGTATGTATGTATGTATGTATGTATGTATGTATGTATGTATGTATGTATGTATGTATGTATGTATAGGGAGGGCGTATAAAGGTCAAGTGAGAATGGACATGTGTGTTATTGAACAGAGATTGGAGGAGGAGGGTTTTCAGGTTGACAACAGCGTGGGCTGACTTGGACTAGCCATTGGTACCAGCAAGCAAATTATACAAAATATACTGGACTGCATTCTGTAGTCTACACCGTCTCCTTTCAAAAATAAAACCGCTTCATCTCCCGCCTGTCCACTCACACACGATAAAATGATGATTTCCCATCATCCCTTTCCAATGGGTAGGGTACATAAAGCTGTAGTAAGACAAGCTACACAGAAGAGGTCCTTCACTGGACTCCTCCCAGGGGACAGTTGGGGGGCCGGTGAAGAGGTCATTGTGCTTTTCCGATTTCTCAACAAAAAAAATGTAAATTAAATTAAAACTACTTAAAAATAAAAATCGACACACTGAACAGCATGCATATTGAAGGACACTGAAGAATGGTTAAAAAGGCGAGAGCTCAGTCCCCGATCCATCAGGATAATGATGTTGGACGGCTGGTGTGAGGGAGGAACAGTGTGTGGACATTAACAACAGTACTCCCTCTAGATAGAGGGCTTATTGGAGACGACTAACCATATATTATACATCAATATGAAACCTAACGCATTCATTAAGGTGGTAGTAGCTACAGGGCTGAAACCTAACGCATTAAGGTGGTAGCAGCTACAGGGCTGAAACCTAACGCATTAAGGTGGTAGTAGCTACAGGGCTGAAACCTAACGCATTAAGGTGGTAGTAGCTACAGGGCTGAAACCTAATGCAGTAAGGTGGTAGCAGCTACAGGGCTGAAACCTAATGCATGAATTAAGGTGGTAGCAGCTACAGGGCTGAAACCTAATACATTAAGGAGGTAGTAGCTACAGGGCTGAAACCTAATGCATTAAGGAGGTAGTAGCTACAGGGCTGAAACCTAATGCATTAAGGAGGTAGTAGCTACAGGGCTGAAACCTAATGCATTTAGGTGGTAGCAGCTACAGGGCTGAAACCTAATGCATTAAGGTGGTAGTAGCTACAGGGCTGAAACCTAATGCAGTAAGGTGGTAGCAGCTACAGGGCTGAAACCTAATGCATGAATTAAGGTGGTAGTAGCTACAGGGCTGAAACCTAATGCATTAAGGAGGTAGTAGCTACAGGGCTGAAACCTAACGCATTCATTAAGGTGGTAACAGCTACAGGGCTGAAACCTAATGCATTTATTAAGGTGGTAGTAGCTACAAGGCTTAATATGGACAACATTTGGATAAAGGTCTTCTCTGACACTGATCTACCAGACACAATAATGAAGTGTTTTTTGTTCAGTCTGTCTCGGTCCAGACAACTCATACAGGACTTCAAGTTGGAGTTCGAAATGGTACCCTATACCTTAAGAGGACAAAGTCAAAAGTAGTGCACTACATAGGGAATGAGGTGCCATTTGGTACACAGCCCAAGTTAGGTATCAGTCAGTCAACCTTGGTGTGTGCTATACTTTCTGAAGTTAAGAAAAACTTGAGATGTATTTTTCAGGGAGAAATCTTTCCCTTCTGTGGTTCAGACCATGTGGTTCAGGACTTACAAGTTCACATCCCAAATGGCACCCTTTTCCCTATATAGTGCACTCATTTTGACTAAAACCCATAGGGAATAGGGTGCCATCCATGGTGGTTAGGTCTAACCCAAGTGACAGTTTTGGGGGAACCAAGAACACCTGAGGCCTAGAGGAGAAACACAATCTATAAAAGCGTTAAAAGTTAAGTTGAAGTGTGTTACTCTTTACAAAGGTGGGAGACCGAGGAACCCTTCCCTGTCTAGACAGAAGAAACCTAGAGGAACCCTTCCCTGTCTAGACAGAAGAAACCTAGAGGAACCCCTCCCTCCCTGTCTAGACAGAAGAAACCTAGAGGAACCCTCCCTCCCTGTCTAGACAGAAGAAACCTAGAGGAACCCCTCCCTCCCTGTCTAGACAGAAGAAACCTAGAGGAACCCCTCCCTCCCTGTCTAGACAGAAGAAACCTAGAGGAACCCCTCCCTCCCTGTCTAGACAGAAGAAACCTAGAGGAACCCCTCCCTCCCTGTCTAGACAGAAGAAACCTAGAGGAACCCCTCCCTCCCTGTCTAGACAGAAGAAACCTAGAGGAACCCTTCCCTCCTTGTCTAGGCAGAAGAAACCTAGAGGAACCCTTCCCTGTCTAGACAGAAGAAACCTAGAGGAACCCTTCCCTCCTTGTCTAGACAGAAGAAACCTAGAGGAACCCTTCCCTCCTTGTCTAGACAGAAGAAACCTAGAGGAACCCTTCTCTCCCTCCCTGTCTAGACAGAAGTACCACATATACTTCATGACAGTTGTAAGTAAAGCTATTCCATAGCTGGAGAGGAGAGAGTAGAGGAGCATGCATACATACTCATGTCCTTGTCTGTCAGATTCCAAAAAATACTAACATATTACCCACACAAAGGAGAATTCCAACTGCTGCTGGGCAAAAACGGACAAATACGAAAGTGAAACAGATTTCATCCGTAATCATGACTCCGTAGGGCCACAGCCTTAGCATGCAGACAGAATACACTCCATGTTCTATTAGCTGGCACTGCAGACAGAGACCAGACAAACTGTAGCCAACTTGGACTCAGCACAGATCAAACTCCCTGGTTTTGTACTCTCTGGGCTAAAGGAGGCATCTTCCATGTACTTTATTTTCTGCCAATTGAACTCCTCAGGAGGTGGATGAAGTCCCATACCTCATAGCAGGGCAGAGGGAGGGCCACAGGAACATTCAGGACTAACAGAAAGAGGTCTAATTAGAGTGGTGGTAAAGATCAAGTGGTCTGCTGCTAAAATTGATAAGGTTTCCTCATAATTAAAGGGAAATTCCACCCACCCACCCACCCACCCACACATATATATATATATACACACACACATATATACATACACACATACACACATACATATATATACACACACACACACACTTACACACACACACAATGTTTTTTCATTAGTCCATTAACACGATCCCAAAATGTTTTGCATGTCAGCAGTCAAGTTTAAGATATTGGACATGTTTTTTTTTCTCCCGCTCTACCACCTGGGGGCGACCACCGCCGCCACCTGGGGGTCCACTACCCACCGCCGCCACCTGGGGGTCCACTACCGACCAGCGCCGCCACCTGGGGGTCCACTACCGACCAGCGCCGCCATCTTGGGTCACTACTGACCAGCGCCGCCATCTTGGGTCACTACTGACCAGCGCCGCCATCTTGGGTCACTACCGACCAGAGCCGCCATCTTGGGTCACTACCGACCAGAGCCATATACAGTATATACAGTGCATTCAGAAAGTATTCAGACCCCTTGACTTTATAAATTAAGGCTGTTGTGAAACAAAGTGGATAAAGACAATTGTTTATCCCCCTCAATCTACACACAATACCCCCCAAATTTTTTTTTACCAAAAACAGGTTAAAAAACTTCAGCAAATATATAAAACCAGGTTAGAACTGAAATAACATTGACACTCTCCCTCTCGTGCGTGTCTCCCTTTGCAAATATGTCTGTAAAGTTTTACAGCTGTTGACATGTTATCCTGTGTGTTTGATTGAATTCAGTCCAGGAAGCCTTGTAATCCAGGATTAAATCAGATTAATGCTGCTGACCCCAAAACAAACCTAAAAGATTTAATCTCAGGGTTTCAGACGGTAACAAAAATCACAGATTGTTCATTTGGTTGTCATCAACAGAGCATAGCCTCAACTTCAACCCTAACCCTTTGCCAATAAAGTTAATTGAATATTTTTTATTTTAACCCCCCCCCCCAAAAAAAGAGCTTTACTGTTGTCCTGAAATACGCAGAAGAAACCCCTACAGACTGTGGTCTAAAGTACTGCATTATAAATGAAGGGTTCCATTTTGGACGGACTCCTTCTGATAGAGCAAGTAGAAGCTTTTCCGATGGGCCTGGTACTATGTACAGAAGAGTTAAGATGGAGAGTACCAGAGTCATGTATTTATAGTTGGGCCAATATGGTTTCTGCATTATGATATGTTTACATGGCATTACAACATTCTATGGCAGCCATGTTAGTTCCCAATTAACAAGACAGGGATTTTTCTACTCATTTAATCCTTGACCGGGCCGTTTAAGTGTTTGTGTCACTTAAGTCCAAACCGTGTAAAAAAATAAAATATGTAGCAAAGACAACATACTCATAATTTCCTTTCAACAATATAATCTTTGAGAACTAACAATCACAAGAAATAAAACCTGGACGGGGAGAATAAAAATTCCCAAAACAATTAACTTAGCATTATTAATTTAGTTATTATGCTAGAACAAAATAAACACCGATTTATCCATGGCAAAATGCCTAGAATTGCAGGAAATGAGCTTTAAAATAATATTTTCTCTCAGCTGCATGGAGAAAATCCCAGAATTGCAGGAAATTGGCTTACATTCTATAGTTAACAAAAATAACCGCAATGTAACAATCAGCAATTTTACTAAATTACAGTTCATAAGGAAATCCAGTCAACTGAAACGCATTCATTAGGCCCCAATCTATGGATTTCACCAGACTGGCCAAGGACGCAGCCAATCAGAGTTTTTCCCCACAAAAGGGCTTTATTACAGACAGTAATACTCCTCAGTGCCATCAGCCATCCTGGTGGCTGGTCTCAGACACTCCTCAGTGCCATCAGCCATCCTGGTGGCTGGTCTCAGACACTCCTCAGTGCCATCAGCCATCCTGGTGGCTGGTCTCAGACACTCCTCAGTGCCATCAGCCATCCTGGTGGCTGGTCTCAGACACTCCTCAGTGTCATCAGCCGTCCTGGTGGCTGGTCTCAAATGATATACTATATTTTTGTTCAGTATACAATTTCTCCGCCTCGCCGAGGGCCTCAAATTTTGCCAAGTCAACGACCGACCTCTGCCATGCTCCCTGCCACACCCACCACTTAAACACCCCCCCCCCCTTTTTTTTTTTTTTTTTTTTTTACTTCGCGGGGAATGTAAAAGAAAAAAAATTATTACGCATTTACATCACACTAGGACAGCCATGTAAGCTTCATAGAATAGCTCCTCATTAACATAGCATTGTTTAAATATTCCCCATGTTATGTAACTGTCTAGAACGAGAAAACTAAATTCTAAAGCTGCCTAAATACAATACATACACAAAAGCATGTGGACATCCCATCAAATTAGTGGATTCGGCCACACCCGTTGCTAACACGTGTATAAAATTTAGCACACAACCATGCAATCTCCATAGACAAACATCGGCAGTAGAATGGCCTTCCTGAAGAGCATCAGTGACTTTCAACGTGGCACCCGTCATAGGATGCCACCTTTCCAACAAGTCAGTTCGTCGAATTTCTGCCCTGCTAGAGCTGCTCCCCGGTCAACTGTAAGTGCTGTTATTGTGAAGTGAAAACGTCTAGGAGAAAGAAAAAAAACCAGCTCAGCCTTGAAGTGGTAGTCAACACAAGCTCACAGAACGGGACCGCCGAAGTGTGTAGCACGTAAAAATCTTCTGCAACACTCACTACCGAGTTCCAACTGCCTCTGAAAACATCAACACAAGAAGTGTTGGTCAGGAGCTTCATGAAAATGGGTTTCCATGGCCTAGCAGCCACACAAGCCTAAGATCAGCCGACGCTTGGCATTGCGCTTGTTGGAGTGGTGTATATTTCGCTGCTATTGGTCTCTGGAGCAGTGTTCTCTGGAATTACGAATCATCATCTGACAATCCGACGGACAAATCTGGGTTTGGCAGATGCCAGGAGAACGCTACTTACCCCAATGCATAGTGACAACTAAGGTTTGGTGGAGGAGGAATCCGGGGCTGTTTTTCATGGTTTGGGCCCTTTAGTTCCAGTGAAGGGAAATCTTAATGCTACAGCATACAATGACATTCTAGACGATCCTGTGCTACCAACTTTGTGGAAGGCAATTTCCTGTTTTAGCATGACAATGCCCCCGTGCACAAAGCGAGGTCCATAAAGAAATTGTTTGTTGAAATCGGTGTGGAAGAACCTGACTGGCCTGCACAGAGCCCTGACCTCAACCCCATCAAACACCTTTGGGATGAATTAGAACGCCGACTGTGAGCCAGGTCTAATTGCCCAACATCAGAGCCTGACTTCACTAATGCTCTTCTGGCTGAATGGAAGAAGTCCCCCACAGCAATGCTCCAACATCTAGTGGAAAGCCTTCCCAGAAGAGTGGAGGCTGTTATACCAGCAAAGGGCGGGACCGACTCCATATTAATGCCCATGATTTTGGAATGAGATGTTCGACGAGCAGGGTCACTTTTGGACATGTAGTGTACTTTCTCACAAAAAAAAAGAGAGGGTTTCCATTTGGGCTAGGTTGATCTGCAGACACTACAGTGGTAACATCTCTTCACATCTCTCCCTGACCTGCAACCACTACAGTGGTAACACCACCTCACATCTCTCCCTGACCTGCAACCACTACAGTGGTAACACCCCCTCACATCTCTCCCTGACCTGCAACCACTACAGTGGTAACACCCCCTCACATCTCTCCCTGACCTGCAACCACTACAGTGGTAACACCACCTCACATCTCTCCCTGACCTGCAACCACTACAGTGGTAACACCCCCTCACATCTCTCCCTGACCTGCAACCACTACAGTGGTAACACCACCTCACATCTCTCCCTGACCTGCAACCACTACAGTGGTAACACCCACCTCACATCTCTCCCTGACCTGCAACCACTACAGTGGTAACACCCACCTCACATCTCTCCCTGACCTGCAACCACTACAGTGGTAACACCCCCTCACATCTCTCCCTGACCTGCAACCACTACAGTGGTAACACCCACCTCACATCTCTCCCTGACCTGCAACCACTACAGTGGTAACACCCACCTCACATCTCTCCCTGACCTGCAACCACTACAGTGGTAACACCACCTCACATCTCTCCCTGACCTGCAACCACTACAGTGGTAACACCACCTCACAGGCTGGGCCCTGTTCCCTCCCAAACAGCACCTTACTCCCTGTATCGTGCACTACTTTTGACCAGAGTTCTTACGGGATTCCCCATGGGCCCTATTCAAAAGTAGTGCACTATGTAGATACTAGAGTACCATCTGGGATGCAAAACGGAAGGGGGTTGCTCTGATCTGTTGTAGTGGTTGCTTTGGTTCTCCAGCAGCAGCAGTAGTAGAGATGAGGACAAGCTGATAGCATTGTGATAGAGAAAACACTACACTGGGCTCTATGTAAACGGTCATATTTAAATGACACAGTGGGAGGGGGAGAATTGTAAATGTTATATATCTCTATGAAAAACACAATGTGCTCCGAAAGCAAAAAAAACACTACAGTCAAGAACAGGCACCGCTCTGCTGGTGTCCAAGTGGAACCCTGTTCCCTATCGACTACACAATAGGCCCCCGGTCAACAGCAGTGCACTATATAGGAAATAGGTTGCCATTTGGGACGCAGACCGTGTGTGTGATTTGGTAAAACATTGCATTTATTTTTTGCCATTGTCCAGTGTTATCAGATCAGTACAGACCAAGGAAAGGAAATGAAAGGAAAGGAAGTGACAAGACATTTGAGACCCAAGGCACATTATCCCAATATACTTTCCTCTATTAGTGGTCATGAGGGAAGATCAAGGCCCCAGAGTAGGTAGGGGAGAGGGCCCCAGAGTAGGTAGGGGAGAGGGCCCCAGAGTAGGTAGGGGAGAGGGCCCCAGAGTAGGGGAGAGGGCCAGCTCTCCTCCCCTCCAAACCCCATCCCCACTAGCTCACATCAAAGTTACTGAGAGCGTAGGCCAGCTCTCCTCCCCCTCCAAACCCCATCCCTCCTAGACTTACGTCAAAGTTGTTGAGAGCGTAGGCCAGCTCTCCTCCCCCGGCAGGGTGGTTGAAGGCAGCATCATCAGAGGCGGTAGCCTGGGCAGCATTAGAGATGCCTGAGACAGCATGCTGAAGCTGTTTGTAGATCAGGTCACGGTTCGCCTGGAGAACGGAATTAAATTCCAAATGTTATTTAGGGGAAACTAAAGATAAAATACATTAACAAGATGTGTCTTTGAAGCGCTTTGAGATTCTGTATGTAATGAAATGTGCTATTGAACTTCAAAATCTATTCTAATTTCATCCCAGAGGATAGCTCTTGAAAGCATTAATTAAAAACAGTTTCAAGGACCACTTAGTGGGCACGGAAATGATTGAAGACACCGTTCTATTACAGACCTTGTACGCGGCCACGTCCGGGTGTTGGAGGCAGGCGCGGGAAGCGGTGTAGAGCATGGGGATGTTCCTCTGGAGAACACCGCGGGCAGCTGCCATCTGATCTTTATGGTGAACATCCTTCAACTCCTACAGAGGAGGGGGGGGGGGAGAGAAAGACAAGGCATCATTAATATTACACTGTTTAGAGATATTACATGGTCTGAGTGACCTAGATTCTCCTTTCTGCCTGCCTGTGTCTGTCTGTCACTCCCCTGCGGTGATACAGTCATAAAAATCAGGCCATTCCAACAGGCCTCGCCGTACAGCTTTAAATGCATAGCTTTGTGCTAGTGGCTCTGTGCTACTGGCTCCCAGCGTTATTTTATGGGAGAGACAGCACAGACTGCTACCTCCCAAATGACATTATTCCCTATATAGGGCACTATAGACCCTACGGTCATTAGTCAAAAAATGCACTATATAGGGAATAAAAATGCTGCCATGAACTAAGCAAAATAAAATGAAGGCTTGTAAAGGAAGCCTAAAGTAAAAGAATAAATATTATAGTATTTACATTAAGTAAATCAACATTGGCCTGTCTCACACGAACATACTGCCGTACCGTAACACCGCAGGAGAAATTATATGCGTCTTATGTTTATATTAGCCTAGTTAATATAGAAACACATTTAGTCACAACAACCTGGATGGTTTGGTGTTAAATCTAAACCTAACAAGATTGGGAGAGAAATAGGAAAATAAACAAGTGAAATATAAATGATGAGCATTGAGAGAACATCCTATAAAATATATATATGTGTGTGTGTGTGTGTGTGTGTGTGTGTGTGTGTGTGTGTGTGTGTGTGTGTGTGTGTGTGTGTGTGTGTGTGTGTGTGTGTGTGTGTGTATATCCTGGTGATGTTGCTCATCCCATTACTCAGCGATGTCACCTGGGAAACCCATGAAATACACTTCACTGTTACTACATTCCACAAGAACACCCTCTGCTACTGATACACTGCCATGTAAAACTGGTGAATATATCACGTCTTGGTCGCTACCTCTGGAGAAAGCACAACACTCAACCCTGTCAACAACACTCGACAGTTGCACCCCTCTGAGCAGGGTCGTGTAAACAATGGTCTCTGAGCCAACACTAAGCAGGGTAGTGTAAACAATGGTCTCTGAGCCAACACCAAGCAGGGTAGTGTAAACAATGGTCTCTGAGCAGTGTGGTTGAGCAGGGTCGTGTAAACAGAATACTAATGCAATGTTTTTGAAACGGCTGAAATGTACAGACATTTTCCTTATCTTGGAGTTTTATTTCGTTTTTACCTGAAATTGTAGTAACAGCCTGTTACATTCTGAAATTCTCTGTGGTTTAAAAATCTTTAAAAAAAATATATATATGTTTTGCTCGACTGCACAGGGAAGCCACCAAGGCACAGGCAAGAAGCAACTGCACAGGGAATTATCAACATTTTGAATTACAATTTGCTTTTACCTCAATATTGACAAAACTAAGCCTGGTTTATTCTAAGGTAACTTTAACACGGTAGCTATGATTCAGCTAGCCAGCACGTTTATGTGAGGATGCAGAAATTATTTTGTTTAGCTAGCTAACGTTACGTAGGAGTGTAACCTAGATTATAACAGTGACACACTATAATAAAGTTACTGTACTTTCATATTCGTATGGAAGGGGATTAAACGTTCATTATTGATTACGCTAAAGTTGCTTGATCCTGAAGCATGTTGTTAGCTAGCAGGAGTTTGCCGTGTATTGTCAGCTAATTTAATGTGTACGGACGAGAAAATAAACCCCTTGACTGCACATACTTGTGGGTTTTAGTATTATTTAAAGAGTGTAATATGGTTTGGTTGCATTATTCAATATTGTAATGTGTTCTTAGAAGAAAAAGTTTCTCGGCTTGTTAAATTGCGTACGCTTACCGGCTAGTAGCTACTGTGATATTTACAGGAAATGTGAGCTACGAAACCAAGGCTGTCTCCTTGCCAGCCACAACAACAACAACGCAAGGCAGTAATGTGAACTGAAAACAAGAAATCTCTTCAGTCACTCTGCTCCTCAGACTCAGTCTCTCGTAGCGGAAATAGGGCCTCGGTAGCTAAGACACCGCTCCTCAGACCATCTCTCGGTAGCTAAGACACCGCTCCTCAGACCATCTCTCGGTAGCTAAGACACCGCTCCTCAGACCATCTCTCGGTAGCTAAGACACCGCTCCTCAGACCATCTCTCGGTAGCTAAGACACCGCTCCTCAGACCATCTCTCGGTAGCTAAGACACCGCTCCTCAGACCATCTCTCGTAGAGGAAATAGGACCTCGGTAGCTAAGACACCTAATAACCTCTCACGTGTCGCTCTCCCTCGCTACATCTCTCCACAGTCTGTCACACCATCTCCTTCCTCTCACCATCCCTCTCAATCCCCTGCCATCATTAACCCCCACCTCCCTCTCCCCTGTCCTCATCCACCCTTCATATTCCTTCACCTAAACGTCATCTTCTCTCCCTCTCTAACACAGAAACATCCCGCAGTACAGACCTGACTGCTGTCTCTTGGCAGCCATCTCACTCCCAAAACCAATCAGACATTCCAGTGCATACCTGCTGTCTCTTGGCAGCCATCATGTTGAGTTTGTCCACCTCTGGTTTCAGGGCCTTGTACTGTATGCCCAGGTCCTGCTCTGTTCCAGCATTACGCACTTTCACTAGGTTCTCCTCCACCTAGAGGGGTTACAGAGGAACACACGGTTTAGACAGGCAGGGTTCTCCTCCACCTAGAGGGGTTACAGAGGAACACACGGTTTAGACAGGCAGGGTTCTCCTCCACCTAGAGGGGTTACAGAGGAACACACGGTTTAGACAGGCAGGGTTCTCCTCCACCTAGAGGGGTTACAGAGGAACACACGGTTTAGACAGGCAGGGTTCTCCTCCACCTAGAGGGGTTACAGAGGAACACACGGTTTAGACAGGCAGGGTTCTCCACCTAGAGGGGTTACACAGGAACACACGGTTTAGATAGGCAGGGTTCTCCACCTAGAGGGGTTACAGAGGAACACACGGTTTAGACAGGCAGGGTTCTCCACCTAGAGGGGTTACAGAGGAACACACGGTTTAGACAGGCAGGGTTCTCTGAGCTACTTCATGGACTGGCTACAACACCACTAGTACAAAATGTATATTTCATTATTGATTTTAATTGATCGTTTAAGGCCAGGCACCACAACCTCGAGTATTCTTTGCTCACTACAATAATCCATCTCTGACATGTTGAATATATCCAAACATACCGGCAATAGGAGAATATGTGAGTGAGTGAGAGAGAGAGCTGGAAGGAAGAAGAGAACATTAATCTTCCCTCTATTTGATCATGTCAGCAGCAGCTTTTGAAAAGCACAATGGAAATATAGCCTGGGGAACAGCAGGATCAACATTCAGGTTCAATGCTCAAATCAGCATCCTCATATTCTGATCCTATCGTGCATTTCATAAAGGTTTTGGCACAAATGGCACCCTATCCCCTTTACATAATGCACTACTTCGACCAGGGCTCATGGGTTTGAGCTCTCTAGGCCCTTAGGGCTCTGGTCAAAAAGTATTGCACCATGTAGGGAAAAGGATATCATTTGGGACTCTGAAATCTGTGGTAGGAAGGTTGTTCTTTCCCGTGAGCTGCCAACACAGTCAACATGGCTCCCTCCACTCAACAGTCCATTAAAGACCAGTGCCTAGGCTACAGTTCATGCTGAATTATTCAATAGCTACTAGCCGCTACAACAGAGAAACTGTTTGCCCTCCATCTTTACCATAACACACACACACACACACACACACACACTAGAGATCTCATCCAGTAGTATGCCTAGTGTTCAGGTTGCGCTGCGTTAATAATGCAAAGGAAAAAAGGAACTCCCAGGGAACAGAAGAAGAAGAAACCTTCCTGAAATACCTCTTGTAATAGAAAGTTACATATCAACTCCTTCCTCCGGTAGTCAGTCAATTGTTATCCGTCCCAAACGGCACCCTATCCGTCCCAAACGGCACTACATAAATACTAGTCTGCATCCGAAAATGCACCCTACGAGTCTTTACTAAAGAAGTATTTGACAGGAACAGTAGTCAAACTCTGAATGTCCCAGATCATGTATTGTTGTCTGTAGTTCCTGGGTAGTAGTCCTCTCTGCCTAGATGGCACAGCTTCTGCAGGAGTCTAGGCAACATGTTGGCTAGCTTACAGACTACACTTTACTTTTCACACACGGAGAGAGACACAGAGAGAGACAGAGAGAGGCGCTGTGTCCTAATACTGCAACTCTAGGCAGGGTCCCTCTCTCCCATCAGTGCACTAATAGAACCATGTAGTGAATAGGGTGCCATTTGGGGCTTAGCTGTAACCAAACCCAGGGTGACAACTGAAATCCCATCAATAAACTCATGTCTAAAAAGGCTCAGACCATATTCAGCCATCCATTGTGAGAACCGATAAAATATACAAAAATAGGCTAGCTGTAGCCTATTCTATTGAGGGCCCAAGGCTAGGCTAGCTGTAGCCTATTCTATTGAGGGCCCGAGGCTAGGCTAGCTGTAGCCTATTCTATTGAGGGCCCGAGGCTAGGCTAGCTGTAGCCTATTCTATTGAGGGCCCGAGGCTAGGCTAGCTGTAGCCTATTCTATTGAGGGCCCGAGGCTAGGCTAGCTGTAGCCTATTCTATTGAGGGCCCGAGGCTAGGCTAGCTGTAGCCTCTTCTACTGAGGCCCGAGGCTAGGCTAGCTGTAGCCTCTTCTACTGAGGCCCGAGGCTAGGCTAGCTGTAGCCTCTTCTACTGAGGCCCGAGGCTAGGCTAGCTGTAGCCTCTTCTACTGAGGCCCGAGGCTAGGCTAGCTGTAGCCTCTTCTACTGAGGCCCGAGGCTAGGCTAGCTGTAGGCTCTTCTACTGAGGCCCGAGGCTAGGCTAGCTGTAGCCTCTTCTACTGAGGCCCGAGGCTAGGCTAGCTGTAGCCTATTCTATTGGGTGGCTAGTGTCCAGAGCATGCCAGGGCTTCATCTCTCTAACAGGATGCCACAGGGTGGCCAGTGTCCAGAGCATGCCAGGGCTTCATCTCTCTCAAACATGATGCCACAGGGTGGCCAGTGTCCAGAGCATGCCAGGGCTTCATCTCTAACATGATGCCACAGGGTGGCTAGTGTCCAGAGCATGCCAGGGCTTCATCTCTAACAGGATGCCACAGGGTGGCTAGTGTCCAGAGCATGCCAGGGCTTCATCTCTCTCTAACAGGATGCCACAGGGTGGCTAGTGTCCAGAGCATGCCAGGGCTTCATCTCTAACAGGATACCACAGGGTGGCCAGTGTCCAGAGCATGCCAGGGCTTCATCTCTCTCAAACATGATGCCACAGGGTGGCCAGTGTCCAGAGCATGCCAGGGCTTCATCTCTCTCAAACATGATGCCACAGGGTGGCTAGTGTCCAGAGCATGCCAGGGCTTCATCTCTAACAGGATGCCACAGGGTGGCCAGTGTCCAGAGCATGCCAGGGCTTCATCTCTCTCTAACAGGATGCCACAGGGTGGCTAGTGTCCAGAGCATGCCAGGGCTTCATCTCTCTCTAACAGGATGCCACAGGGTGACCAGTGTCCAGAGCATGCCAGGGCTTCATCTCTAACAGGATGCCACAGGGTGGCCAGTGTCCAGAGCATGCCAGGGCTTCATCTCTAACAGGATGCCACAGGGTGGCCAGTGTCCAGAGCATGCCAGGGCTTCATCTCTAACAGGATGCCACAGGGTGGCCAGTGTCCAGAGCATGCCAGGGCTTCATCTCTAACAGGATACCACAGGGTGGCCAGTGTCCAGAGCATGCCAGGGCTTCATCTCTCTCTAACAGGATGCCACAGGGTGGCCAGTGTCCAGAGCATGCCAGGGCTTCATCTCTCTCTAACAGGATGCCACAGGGTGGCCAGTGTCCAGAGCATGCCAGGGCTTCATCTCTAACAGGATGCCACAGGGTGGCCAGTGTCCAGAGCATGCCAGGGCTTCATCTCTAACAGGATACCACAGGGTGGCCAGTGTCCAGAGCATGCCAGGGCTTCATCTCTAACAGGATACCACAGGGTGGCCAGTGTCCAGAGCATGCCAGGGCTTCATCTCTCTCTAACAGGATGCCACAGGGTGGCCAGTGTCCAGAGCATGCCAGGGCTTCATCTCTAACAGGATGCCACAGGGTGGCCAGTGTCCAGAGCATGCCAGGGCTTCATCTCTAACAGGATACCACAGGGTGGCCAGTGTCCAGAGCATGCCAGGGCTTCATCTCTAACAGGATACCACAGGGTGGCCAGTGTCCAGAGCATGCCAGGGCTTCATCTCTCTCTAACAGGATACCACAGGGTGGCCAGTGTCCAGAGCATGCCAGGGCTTCATCTCTAACAGGATACCACAGGGTGGCTAGTGTCCAGAGCATGCCAGGGCTTCATCTCTAACAGGATGCCACAGGGTGGCCAGTGTCCAGAGCATGCCAGGGCTTCATCTCTAACAGGATACCACAGGGTGGCCAGTGTCCAGAGCATGCCAGGGCTTCATCTCTAACAGGATACCACAGGGTGGCTAGTGTCCAGAGCATGCCAGGGCTTCATCTCTAACAGGATACCACAGGGTGGCTAGTGTCCAGAGCATGCCAGGGCTTCATCTCCGACTTCGGTGCAGCCCGAGAGAAGATACTCAGTTACAGCAAGAGTACTGCATCAGTCTGCATGAGTCTTAAACAGCATCCTATTCCCTATATAGTGCACTTTATTTAACCAGAACCCATGTGGAATAGGCACTATAGAGAATAGGGTGTCATTTGGGATTACGAGCCCTGGTCAAAAGTAGTGAACTACATAGGGGAAACTATGCCATTTGGGATACGAGCCCTGGTCAAAAGTAGTGAACTACATAGGGGAAACTATGCCATTTGGGACACGGACACACGTATCTGGAAGGCACTAACTCAGCGAAGTGGTGGGCTATAAACAGATTCATGATAAGACCGGATAAAGCGGAAGACTTGAATGTTAAGAGCCAGTATGGGAAGGTTTTTAAAATGACCAACTAGAAAACACAGGGTGGGCCTATCCCACAAGGCAATAGCACACATAGCTGTGGGAGGCTCTCTAACCTCGAGTAGAAACACGTGCTTTTCAAATCTCTCTACTTAGTTTCATAGTAAATCATAGTGTTTCAGTAGAAGCCTGAGCCCCGTGTTCATGAAGAGTCTTCCAGTACTGATCTAGCTGTCTATATAATCTTATTATTTTAAAAAAGACAAACACTGATCCTAGATCTGCACCGGGGAAGTCCAAGACAATAAACTCAGACAGGCCCTAGTCATTTCCTGTTCAAGCTGCTGTCCTGTCTGAGGCTTGAAGAATGACAGATGGTCGGCCATTTTAGAACCCGGCTGCAAAAGTGACTCAGACACACTGAGGTCATTGTGTCAAACAATGTCAACAGCGTCGTGGCGTTGGTGTGTTCACATCAGAACAGGTCACTCACTGACACAGAGAGATTGTGTTCTGAAGCTGAAACTGTCTACGTCCTGTAAGAACATGTCCAAGATAAAAACACAAACTAAGAGACCAAGGACGAGAGGTCAATAGAGTACTAACGATCAATGGATATAGTGTTTTTTTTTCCTGTAATAGGGAGGGCTGGGTTATAAAACGACATGCTTTCCCTTTGTTCTGTGGGGAGAATGACCATCTACCTCTCAGCATAACATCTATGAATAATCCTACTTTCCTCCCCCTGATTTGCTTTGGGGGTTTGTGTTATTTAAGGGTAACATCAACTGCTAACAGTCCCAAACAGGCACCCTATCCCCCTATAGGCCCTGGTTAGAAGTAGTGCACTATATAGAGAATAGAGTGCCATTTGGCACTAAGACTACCGGAGATGAAGAGCACGGTCATCTCTATTGACTAGAGGTGTGTGACCTTGTTTAAGGTCAGGATTTTGTTTCATTTCCACAACAATAAAACAACTGAAGTACAGGTAAAGAGACGGACAAACACAAAAGACCTTGTTTGAAATGTAGGTCTTTAGCCAAGACACCATAACGTTAGTTTAAGTCAGGCAAACTATTTACCTACAAAAATAGCTTAACTAGACCTGTGTGAATCAGACCTTATTTTAAGATCCTGAGTTAAATTTTATTGCTTCGAATAAAATATAACATTTAAGTTATTCATAAACTGGCAAAATATTTTTCCTATGTGGAAGTTCAGTCATATCCACAAGAGCCCACATCGACAAGCTACCTACCACCTATCTACATTGGAAGGTAGATGACTAGCTACCTACCACCTATCCATCTATCTACACTGGAAGGTACATGACTAGCTACCTACCACCCATCTACCTACACTGGAAGGTACATGACTAGCTACCTACCACCTATCTACCTACACTGGAAGGTACATGACTAGCTACCTACCACCTATCCATCTATCTACACTGGAAGGTACATGACTAGCTACCTACCACCTATCCACACTGGAAGGCACATGACTAGCTACCTACCACCCATCTATCTACATTGGAAGGTACATGACTAGCTACCTACCACCTATCTATCTGTGGGTGTCTACACTGGAAGGTACATGACTAGCTACCTACCACCATCTATCTGTGGGTGTCTACATTGGAAGGTACATGACTAGCTACCTACCACCTATCTATCTGTGGGTGTCTACATTGAAGGTACATGACTAGCTACCTACCACCTATCTATCTCTGTGTCTACATTGGAAGGTACATGACTAGCTACCTACCACCTATCTATCTCTGTGTCTACATTGGAAGGTACATGACTAGCTACCTACCACCTATCTATCTCTGTGTCTACATTGGAAGGTACATGACTAGCTACCTACCACCTATCTATCTGTGGGTGTCTACATTGGAAGGTACATGACTAGCTACCTCACGATGTGACTCAAAGCCAGAGAGACGCAAGTTAATAATGGTTTAACAGCGCGCCTCTCACCGTGTGCCTGTCTGTGTGACAGCGCGTCTCACAGTGTGTGCGTGTGTGTGTGTGTGTCTCACCAGTTTGAGCTGCAGCAGCAGCTTGTAGACGTCAGACATGTCAGCCAGCACCAGCAGGTGAGTGACAGCAGAGAGGAGGGCCCTGGCGGCACGGACCATGTTACCCCTCTTTACTGAGGAACAGGGGTCCTCTGCAAACTCTCCTGATGCCTGCTTCATGGATTCACCTGAGGGACAACGACAGGGAAGGACAGGATATTACAGTTAAGACATGTTGTTTAAGGGTTGGTGCTAAATGACAACCTACTCCCTATACAAGTTTACCATTGTCCGAGCCAGAACAGCCCATAAGGATACAGCCATGTTACAGTGAAGGAGGGGAACCCGCCAGAAAGAACTGCCAGAGAGAGAGAAGAAAGAACTGCCAGAGAGGAGGAGAAAGAACTGCCAGAGAGAAAGAGAAAGAACTGCCAGAGAGAAAGAGAAAGAACTGCCAGAGAGAGAGAAGAAAGAACTGCCAGAGAGAGAGAAGAAAGAACTGCCAGAGAGAGAGAAGAAAGAACTGCCAGAGAGAGAGAAGAAAGAACTGCCAGAGAGAGAGAAGAAAGAACTGCCAGAGAGGAGGAGAAAGAACTGCCAGAGAGAGAGAAGAAAGAACTGCCAGAGAGAGAGAAGAAAGAACTGCCAGAGAGAGAGAAGAAAGAACTGCCAGAGAGAGAGGAGAAAGAACTGCCAGAGAGGAGGAGAAAGAACTGCCAGAGAGGAGGAGAAAGAACTGCCAGAGAGGAGGAGAAAGAACTGCCAGAGAGAGAGAAGAAAGAACTGCCAGAGAGAGAGAAGAAAGAACTGCCAGAGAGAGAGAAGAAAGAACTGCCAGAGAGAGAGAAGAAAGAACTGCCAGAGAGAAAGAGGAGAAAGAACTGCCAGAGAGAAAGAGGAGAAAGAACTGCCAGAGAGGAGGAGAAAGAACTGCCAGAGAGGAGGAGAAAGAACTGCCAGAGAGGAGGAGAAAGAACTGCCAGAGAGGAGGAGAAAGAACTGCCAGAGAGGAGGAGAAAGAACTGCTGACATTTCAGTGTTAATTTGATGCATTCATTAACATATAAACTGCAGAGAGCGTTGCAGGGCAGAGTGAAGAGTGATGAAGATATTCCACTGAGCTCCAACCCACTGAGCCAGTGTTAGTCACACCAGGGTTTGACATTTGATTCACGCAGACTACAAATACTGAATATACATGTTAAAAGAAGCAATCTGTGATTCAAACAACAAATTAGCCACCGCGCCTCTTGCTTTGGTTAACATCTGAGGGAAACTGAACCAATCTCAGGCTGACCATCCATGACGTCACAACGGTGTGAGAGGGAATCAGTGGGCCGTTTAATCAGACCATTGGCATCAGATGTGCGCCTGCCTAGTTCATGACGTCTTTTTAAAGCAGCCAGTCACTAACTCCTTCTCACTAGGGTTGTAGAGAGCGCGAGAGAGATATGTCTGTATATTCATCCATGGATGAAGTGATGCCTGGCTGGCAGCGTTTCCCCCCATATCTACCTTCACACAGGCCGAGTGGTAGGCCCTCTTGCACTAAGACAGAAAATTGGCCTTGATTGGTCTCAACGCATCATTTTGATAGGGACACATTTACATTTTAGTCATTTAGCAGACGCTCTTATCCAGAGTGACTTACAGTAGTGAATGCATACATTACATACATTTCTTTGGGGGGGGGGGGGGATTTTTCATACATTTTGGGGCGGCTTTGTGTCCTACCAATGAATAAAGACGTGGAGCATGGGACAGCCTAACCTCATCTAAATCATGAAAACTATTTACCAATTGGCTGAGCTAGTCTAATGGTTCATAGCGTTTGCTAAGTATTTATTTATTTATTTAACCAGGTAGACTAGTTGAGAACAAGTTCTCATTTGCAACTGCGACCTGGCAAAGATAATGCAAAGCAGTGCGACACAGAGTTACACATGGAATAAACAAAATAGTCAATAATACAGTAGAACAAAAAAACAAAAAGTTTATATACAGTGAGTGCAAATGAGGTAAGTTAAGGCAATAAATAGGCCATGGTGGCAAAGTAATTACAATATAGCAATTAAACACTGGAATGGTAGATGTGCAAGTATAGATACTGGGGTGCAAAGCAGCAAGATAAATAAATAAATAAATAAATAAATACAGTATGGGGATGAGGTAGGTAGATAGGCTGTTTACAGATGGGCTAACTATGTACAGGTGCAGTGATCTGTGAGCTGCTCTGACAGCTGGTGCTTAAAGTTAGTGAGAGAGATACGAGTCTCTCCAGCTTCACAGATTTTTGCAATTCGTTCCAGTCATTGGCAGCAGAGAACTGTATGGAAAGGCGGCCAAAGGAGGAGTTGGCTTTGGGGGTGACCAGTGAGATACTTGCTGGAGCACGTGCTACGAGTGGGTGCTGCTATGGTGACCAGTGAGCTGAGATAAGGCGGGGCTTTACCTAGCAGAGACTTGTAGATGACCTGTAGCCAGTGGGTTTGGCGACGAGTATGAAGCGAGGGCCAACCAACGAGAGCGTACAGGTCGCAGTGGTGGGTAGTATATGGGGCTTTGGTGACAAAACGGATGGCACTGTGATGGACTGCATCCACTTTGCTGAGTAGAGTGTTGGAGGCTATTTTATAGATGACATCGAAGTCGAGGATCGGTAGGATGGTCAGTTTTACGAGGGTATGTTTGGCAGCATGAGTGAAGGATGCTTTGTTGCGAAATAGGAAGCCGATTGTAGATTTAATTTTGGATTGGAGATGCTTAATATGAGTCTGGAAGGAGAGTTTACAGTCTAACCAGACACCCAGGTATTTGTAGGTGTCAACGTATTTTAAGTCAGAGCCGTCCAGAGTAGTGATGCTGGACAGACGGGCAGTGATCGGTTGAATAGCATGCATTTAGTTTTACCTGCGTTTAAGAGCAGTTGGAGGCCACGGAAGGAGAGTTGAACAGCATTGAAGCTCGTCTGGAGGTTAGTTAACAGTGTCCAAAGAAGGGCCAGAAGTATACAGAATGGTGTCGTCTGCGTAGAGGTGGATCAGGGAATCACCAGCAGCAAGAGCGACATCATTGATGTAAACAGAGAAGAGAGTCGGCCCGAGAATTGAACCCTGTGGCACCCCCATAGAGACTGCCAGAGGTCCGGACAATAGGCCCTCCGATTTGACACACTGAACTCTATCAGAGAAGTAGTTGGTAAACCAGGCAAGGCAATCATTTGAGAAAACCAAGGCTGTTGAGTCTGCCAATAAGAATGTATAAGAAGAATAAGAATAAATAATAAGAATAAGAATAACTATTAATACTCTATTGCTAGCTTCAGCTGGTATTAGGCCTACACCCACCATCCACACATTGGTCTCATCCTCTCAACAAAAGTATCATTTAAAAAAAAAAATGACCCATGACCTTCTGCTTCTGTAGGCATACTGGAACTAATTTATCAGGTGCAGAAAACTCTTCCTTTGTCCCTGCCAGCCAAGAAATACATTAAGAGAAACATTTAGACTTTGTTTTAAATCAAATTCCACTCCCCTAGCCCAATGGGTATGTCCCGAATGGCACCCTATTGCCTATATAGTACATTACTATAGGCCCCTGGCAAAAGGTAGTATACAATATAGGGTATAGGGAGTCATTTGGGGAGCATCCACAATAGCCCACTGCTGGGCCTGATACCAGCCAAGGCCTCAGAGCAAAGTATAGTAGAGGCTGGTTGGGATCCAGGCTAAGAGTTTATTGCATTAGAAAATTATTTAGGAGGAGAGAGAAGGGAAGAGAAAAGGCAGTCTGACCCAGGCTGAGTCCAAACTCTCTCCCTCTCTCACACAGTCACCTTGACCTAATGCATACAGCCAGAGGCCTCAGACAGACACACATAGCGAGCAACTTATAACAGATTCTGCCAGCTACCAAACACAGTACCAGTCAAAAGTACGGACACCTACTCATTCCAGGGTTTTTCTGGCAAAGGGTGGCTACTTCGAAGATTTTCAAATATATTTTGATTCGTTTTAACACTTTTTGGGGTTACTACATGATTCCATGTGTGTTATTTCATACATACACACACTACAGTTCAAATGTTTGGGGTCACTTAGAAAGCACATTTGTTGTCCATTAAAATAACATCAAATTGATCAGAAATAGTGTAGACAGTTAATGTTGTAATTGACTATTGTAGCTAAAAACAGCAGATTCTAATGGAATATCTACATAGGCGTACAGAGGCCCATTATCAGCAACCATCACTCCTGTGTTCCAATGGCACGTTGTGTTAGCTAATCAAGTTGATCATTTTAAAAGGCTAATTGATCATTAGAAAACCCTTTTACAATTATGTTAGCACAGCTGAAAACTGTTCTGATTAAAGAAGCAGTAAAACTGGCCTTCTTTAGACTAGTTGAGTATCTGTGGGTTCGCTTACAGGCTCAACATGGCCAGAAACAAGACCTTTCTTCTGAAACTCGTCAGTCTATTCTGAGAAATGAAGGCTATTCCATGCGAGAAATTGTCAAGAAACTGAAGATCTCGTACAACGCTGTGTACTAATCCCTTCACAGAACAGCGCAAACTGGCTCTAACCAGAATAGAAAAAGGAGTGGGAGGCCCCGGTGCACAACTGAGCAAGAGGACAAGTACATTAGTGTCTAGTTTGAGAAACAGACGCCTCACAAGTCCTCAACTGGCAGCTTCATTAAATAGTACCCACAAAACACCCGTCTCAACATCAACAGTGAAGAGGCGACTCCGGGATGCTGGCCTTCTAGGCAGAGTTCCTCTATTCAGTGTCTGTTCTTTTCCCATCTTAATCTTTTAATTGGCCCATCTGAGATGTGGCTTTTTCTTTGCAACTCTGGCTCGAAAGCCAGCATCCCGGAGTTTCGCCTTCACTGTTGAGACTGGTGGGTGAACCCAAACCATTAAAACAGTAGTGTATATCTTCACTATTATTCTACAATGTAGAAAATAAAACAAATAAAGAAAAACCCTGGAATGAGTAGGTGTCCAAACTTTTGACTGTACACACAGAGCGAGAGACAGCCAGCCATCGACCCAACACACAACCAGTTAAAAGGAGGTCAAAACCCATGAAATGCTGGCTGTGTGATTCACCCTGCACCACACTTTGTCCCACCACTAACAAACAGTCAACTGGGAACACAAATGGGGTTCCTAGCATCACACTACTACAGTCGTGGACAAAAGTTTTGAGAATGACAAATATTAATGTCCAAAGTTTTCTGCTTCAGTGTCTTAAGATATTTTTGTCAGATGTTACTATGGAATACTGAAATATAATTACAAGCATTTCATTAGTGTCAAAGGCTTTTATTGACAATTACATGAAGTTAATGCAAAGTCAATATTTGCAGTGTTGACCCTCCTTTTTCAAGACCTCTGCAATCCGCCCAGGCATGCTGTCAATTAACTTCTGGGCCACATCCTGACTGATGGCAGCCCATTCTTGCATAATCCATGCTTGGAGTTTGTCAGAATTTGTGGGTTTTAGTTTGTCCACCCGCCTCTTGATTGACCACAAGTTCTCAATGGAATTAAGGTCTGGGGAGTTCTGGCCATGGACCCAAAATATCGATGTTTTGTTCCACGAGCCACTTAGTTATCACTTTTGCCTTATGGCGAGGTGCTCCATCATGCTGGAAAAGGCATTGTTCGTCACCAAACTGTTCCTGGATGATTGGGAGAAGTTGCTCTCAGAGGATGTGTTGGTACCATTCTTTATTCATGGCTGTGTTCTTAGGCAAAATTGTGAGTGATCCCACTCCCTTGGCTGAGAAGCAACCCCACACATGAATGGTCTCAGGATGCTTTACTGTTGGCATGACACAGGACTGATGGTAGCCCTCACCTCGTCTTCTCCGGACAAGCATTTTTCCGGATGCCCCAAACAATCGGAAACGGGATTCAGAGAAAATGACTTTACCCCAGTCCTCAGCAGTCCAATCCCTGTACCTTTTGCAGAATATCAGTCTGTCCCTGATGTTTTTCCTGGAGAGAAGTGGCTTTTTTGCTGCCCTTCTTGACACCAGGCCATCCTCCAAAAGCCTTTGCCTCACTGTGCGTGCTGATGCACTCACACCTGCCTGCTGCCATTCCTGAGCAATCTCTGTACTGGTGGTGCCCCGATCCTGCAGCTGAATCAACTTTAGGAGACGGTCCTCGTGCTTGCTGGACATTCTTGGGCGCCCTGAAGCCTTCTTCACAACAATTGAACCGCTCTCCTTGAAGTTCTTTGTGATCCGATAAATGGTTGATTTAGGTGCAATCTTACTGGCAGCAATATCCTTGCCTGTGAAGCCCTTTTTGTGCAAAGCAATGACGACGGCACGTGTTTCCTTGCAGGTAACCATGGTTGACAGAGGAAGAACAATGATTCCAAGCACCACCCTCCTTTTGAAGCTTCCTGTCTGTCATTTGAACTCAATCAGCATGACAGAGTGATCTCCAGCCTTGTCCTCGTCAACACTCACACCAGTGTTAACGAGAGAATCAGACATGTCAGCTGGTCCTTTTGTGGCAGGGCTGAAAGGCAGTGGAAATGTTTTTTTGGGGGATTCAGTTCATTTGCATGGCAAAGAGGGACTTTGCAATTAATTGCAATTCATCTGATCACTCTTCATAACATTCTGGAGTATATGCAAATTGCCATCATACAAACTGAAAATGTATATTTGTGTCATTCTCAAAACTTCTGGCCACGACTGTACATAGACCAGACCAGCAGACTCCATTTGCTGAACAAAGTGCCAGTCACATGTACTTTGTGTTACAGCTGAATTAGCCTACAGGCCAGAAAATACTGCTTAATACACCATCAATCACACTGCTCCTTAGTGAAGAAACAAAATTACATCTTAAAGTTAAAATGGTCAAGCTAAACCAACAGGGGAGAACACCAGTTTGTGAACTCATTGTAGTGTAATAAATAACATAGCGCGTTACACATCTGCTGTAATAAATAAAGTAGCGCTGTTCGTCTTGGCTTTCTTGTGCTGCTGGGTCATGACACAATCCCTCTGGCCTTAACTAAAGTGGTGCTTTGTCTTGTTATATAATACAGACCAAGGCCTGTGTCATAATATTACATCATGTTTAATTTTTTAAAAATCAATTCAACATGTATAAACATGTTTACTAGACACAAGGCATGTTCTTGCTTACATGGCTGTCGAGCAAAAGTTTTTGTGGAAGGTACTATGCAACCCTGAACCCCTCACGCATTCAACTTGCGTTGAGTTTCCTTATGGGCCTATTTGGCTTGGAAACTGAAGCCAGCTGCATAGCTGGTATATGTTTATGAGTCTTTTTTTTAAAGATCAGAAAAGAATGCTTTGTTTGTAGCATTTCATTTAAAATCATGCAAATCTGTTCTTTATATGGCTGAAAATGTGTTCTTATATCTATTAGGATATAGCAGGGGCGTAACTTTCACTGAAATTGCATTTCTGAATAAAAATGGGTTGGATGGATGGCTTCTAAAGTCCAGAAATATAAATTGCAAGTCATTCATATGCTAATAATCTAAATATTTCAGCTTAAAAAGATCTTGCACTGCTACCCTCAGCGTTCATTCTGAGGTCAGAACAAGCAATGCAGTTAAGAAAAAAAAGTTAACAAATAAAGAACAGCAGCAAAATAACGTGAAGGCTATATACAGGGGGGGTTACGGGTACAGAGTCAATATACAGGGGGTACCGGTACAGAGTCAACGTGGAGGCTATATACTGGGGGTACCGGTACAGAGTCAATGTGGAGGCTATATACAGGGGGTACCGGTACAGAGTCAACGTGGAGGCTATATACAGGGGGTACCGGTACAGAGTCAACGTGGAGGCTATATACAGGGGGTACCGGTACAGAGTCAACGTGGAGGCTATATACTGGGGGTACCGGTACAGAGTCAACGTGGAGGCTATATACTGGGGGTACCGGTACAGAGTCAATGTGGAGGCTATATACAGGGTATTACGGTACAGAGTCAATGTGGAGGCTATATACAGGGGGGTACCGGTACAGAGTCAACATGGAGGCAATATACAGGGGGTACCGGTACAGAGTCAATGTGGAGGCTATATACAGGAGGTACCGGTACAGAGTCAATGTGGAGGCTATATACAGGGGGTACCGGTACAGAGTCAACGTGGAGGCTATATACAGGGTGTTACGGTACAGAGTCAACGTGGAGGCTATATACAGGGTGTTACGGTACAGAGTAAATGTGCGTGTCCAACATCCATCCGAGAAAAATGAGCACCTAGCCTACTTGGACATTTCTTTTATCAATTTCAACGCGTTCGAAGAAAATCATCATGAGACCAGAACACGAAGCACGTTCTTGGACGATTAGTTAGTAAACTTGTTTTTACGTCGCTGCATTGTCATGTTCGCTACTCTTGTATTTTGAGGTCATTTGAAATAAACATTTTAGGCACTTATTTTTGCCCCATAATTTGTTGTGTTTCGCTACGCTTTTTTGTTGAATGTTTTTGTTAATTTTGTCTTAATGGATGGTGTAAAAACTAGATAAAATTAAAAAACACATTGTAGAAACTGTTTAACCTTCAGCCTCTATATAACCCCATGATGAATTTATAAAGGCCTAGATATAGTATAGGCTGTTTTAAACCTTCAACCTCTATATAACCCCATGAATTTATATAGTTCTAGATATAGTAATAGGCTGTTTTTAACCTAGAGCAGGCAATTGTTTTGCCTTCAGCCTCTATATAACCACATGAACAAATTTATATACAATATTCTGCCCATATGAACAGATTTATATAGGCCATAACTGAACCAAGTTCTGTAAGCCACACACACACGAATGCAATACTTGTTGATTTAATGAAAAGCAGTAGACACATTTAATAACAGACTCATAAACACAATAGTAAACATAGACAAAACACGCAATAGACTACAGCTCACGTCACAGCTTCCTCAGGAAATGCCATATATTGTAGCCTCACAGACGAAAGAGAAGCGGAGGAAAGAGTTGGAATTTGTTTGCGGTAAAATATTACACTTTGCGGCAATGCTTCAATGTTTTATGGGATGTCTGGACTCCACGGAAAAACAGTGGTAATTGTTAATGAATGGACTATACCCTGGCTAAAGAAATGAGATTACTTACTCCTGCCCAGTGGTAGGAAAATACCTAGTCCGTCTCAGGTCCACACAAATACAGTCCGTACTTTGTATGAACCGGCCCCACTCTCCTCAGGTCCCATCAGGACCAGCCCATAGCACTAACTCTTATAAATTCATAATTTGTCTGCGAGAGCAGACACCAAAAAAATAAAATGTTACTGGAGGGGAAAATGAATTATATAGGATTCTGTAAAATGTTTAGTAGGTTAACTACAACAACGTCTGCTAAAAATGCTTGTGTCAAACCCCGTCTTCGGTGAAATGTTCCAACAATGACATTCAGCGCAACGTTACCCCTCGTCTACGTCTAACAGTACACTGCTTGCTGCCTAGAAAAGGTTTCACTCAAACGGTTTTGAAAAATGTGACCCAGCAGCCATGAATGCTGCTCTAGGAGTCTGTGCTCGTCCCAAAATGGCACCCCTATAATCAATATAGTGACCAGAGCCCAGGTCAAAAGTAGTGCACTATATACACTGAATGTGGTGTCATTTGGTACAGACACGGTGGCCACATAGAAAATCAGCCCCCAGTAGGGCTGTCCCCAGAATATACCGAAAGTTGTCCATTCTTAAATTTTTAAACGTGTATTTTTCCCCACACACAGTTTCATTGAAATATATAATAGCATCTTCGTATCTCAAAATCATTGGCACGTGGTTAATAATTAAAATTCTATCCAAATAAAAATTATACAAAATAAAAAGTTAAATTGTCAATTATGAAGGCAACAATAAAAAAAAAAAAAAACAGCAGCCTGCAGGTAGAAAATATTCTGATAAAAATAAATATTCTATAAATCACATTGGCTATACATGACCTGCCTGCAACAAACTTGAAACGTCTGTTGACTTGGGTTCAACCGAAGTTCCTGCTAGCAAATGTATAACTTTATATAAAATATTCTGTGCACTAATGAGCTTGTGACAGACACCGCTGTAAGATATTTGCCCAATGTATAAGTAGTAATCAGGCAGGCATATTTTATGACATTTGTCCCATTTCACGCAGAGTGGTTAATCGAAAAGAGAGCTGTAAAGATTTTTCAAATCCATTGAGGAACTTTAGTCATTCTCCATGGATGTAATAGAGACTCTTTGTGTGTTGTTAGGAGCTTTAGTAAACATTACTTTGAGAAGCTTCACGTCTCAGTGGTGGTGCATTACGCCAATCAGAAATACGATCAGATCCCCAAAAGGGCACATTTATATGCCTACATTTGCACGCAGACCAGGCCCTACTTATTTCGGGTTTTTTTTGTTTGTTGCCTTTTTTCTCCCTAATTTCGTGGTATCCAATTGATAGTTAGTCTTGTCCGAACGGGAGTTGCAGCGATGGGACTTGGGAAAAAGACGAAGGTCGAGACCCGCGCGTCCTCCAAAATGCTCACTTAACCCGGTAGCCAGCCGCACCAATGTGTCGGAGGAAACACCGTACCCCTGGCAACCGTGTCAGCGTGCACTGAGCCCCCGGCCTGACCACCGGAGTCGCCGCTAGTGCACGATCGGACAATGACATGCCCTGCCGGCCAAACCCTCCCCGAATGACACTGGGCCAAAATGTGTCTCCCAGTCGCGGCCGGCTGCGACAGAGCCTGGACTCGAACCAGGATCTCTAGTGGCACAGTACCCAAGTCCACTGCACCACTCGGGACGCCCGATAGGCCTACTTCTACGCATAATCAGGTGCACATCCTTACTCAACATTGACAGGAGCACTACAAATAAAATTACCAAAATTAGAAGATAAAAAATATTTTAAATGTAATTTCTCTGTATATCAACAATACATTGTCCAGTTGACTAACTGGAGTCAGCCATTGTCTCTCCATCTTTACTCCTGTAGTTTCCCCCCCTACTGGAGGCTGTTTGGAGGAGATACATCCTTTATTATAGTCCAGGTCCCTCTGTCTCTCCACCGCACCACAATGGGTCTAACCCGCCAGACAAGGCCAGCTCACTAAATCAAATAACTACAATGGTGTCTCACACAATAAGCCACAGACAGCAGCGAGAGGAGACCAACTGAGACCCGAGGGGTGAAAGAGAGGTCGGTACCGTCTTAGGCATCGCAGTGCTAGAGGCATCACTACAGATCCAGGTTCGATCCCAGGCTCTGTCACAGCCGGCCGCGACACCCATGATGCAGCGCTAAATTTGCCCAGCATCGTCCGGGTTTGGTTTGACCGGCTGGGATGTCCTTGTCCCATCGTGCTCTAGCGTCAGCCGAGAGCAGTGCACGCTGACACGGTCGCCAGGTGTATGGCGTTTCCTCTGACACATTGGTGCGGCTGGCTTCTGGGTTAAGTGGACATTGTGTCAAGAAGCAGTGTGTCTTGGTTGGGTTTCGAAGGACGCACGGATCTCGACCATCACCTCTCCCAAGTTCGTACGGGAGTTGCAGCAAAGGGACAAGACAAACTATTAATTGGATACCACGAAATTGGGGAGAAAAAGGGTTAAAAATAACTGAGAAAGAACAAAAGCAAGAGACAGGAAGAAAAAAAGCAAGGGAATGAGAGAGCTGGCAATTATGATTCCAGCTGTGATGTGAAGCCGTCAGTCAGAAGATATGAAAGAAGAGGAGAGACAGGCAGGCCGGGTGTGACTGTTGTAAGACGAGAGCTGAGATGTTGTGAATGACTGAAGAACATTCATGCAAACAAGATGGAATCCACCACACTAAAAACCTTCTAAAGCCAAAACCCACAACTGGGGGGGAAAAAAGTAGTTAACACGTGTGCAAAAACATACTTGAAACGCAAGCCTTAAAACATGCATGGCATAGCCCACCCCCTGCCTCCTTTCCCCCCCCCATCCTACCTCCAACCCAAAATGATATCTGCCGCCTCCTCCCCATTTAAAACAGCTGGTAAGCCACAGCTGGGTATAAAATGCCTTCTATATGCATGGCATGCATGGGGAAGAGAGAGGGGAAGAGAAGAGCGGGGTAGGGAGGGGAGGACTAAGGCCCAGTCAATGGCAGCATTATCAGTCTGTCCACGCTCAGCAGAACAGCGTGACATAGTCCTAACTGACAGGCCAGCACTACCACCAGCAGGGCTGCTGTATTCCTGTCCAATGACTGTGTGCATTTCAAATGGCACCCTATTCCCTATATAGAGCACTACTTTTGACCAGAGCCCGGTCAAAAGTAGCATACTATAAAAAAAAATAAAAAAAAAGGGAATAGGGTACCATTTGGGACGCAGCTAGAAGAGCAGAGGCAGGCTGAGGCTGACATTCCCAGGCACTGACAACACTGCTGGCACGACGTGTCTACCGAGCAGACACCTCTTAGAGCACACGGTTCACCCATCACCCCCTGAACTATACCAGTAACACACAGAGAGAGTGAGTGCCGGAGTTTGTTTGTCACAGACATTAGCTGTAGAACTCACAGTGAGAGCGATATCCCTGACTAAGTGTACCAGTAACCAACTAAAAAAAAAATATGTGTCAAACAGGAGTAGTCTGGTTTTTTCAACCAATGGATTGGTCAAAATGTTTTTAAAAAAAGGGTATTTTTCCAAATATATACACACCCTGTGATTTTATTTAAACAACTATCATGCACTGAGCTTGTCTGGTGCTTTAACTTCTCTAGGGTAGGGGGCAGTATTTTGACATCTGGATGAAAAGCGTGCCCGTAGTAAACTGCCTGCTACTCAGGCCCAGAAGGTAGGATATGCATATTATTAGTAGATTTTGATAGAAAACACTGAAGCTTCTAAACCTGTTTGAATGGTGTCTGTGAGTATAACAGAACTCATATGGCAGGCAAAACCTGAAAAAAATCCAACCAGGAAGTGTGGAAATCTGATGTTTGTAGTTTAAGTGATTGCCTATACAGTGACTTGGGGTTCATTTTGCACTTCCTAAGGCTTCCACTAGATGTCAACAGTCTTTAGAACATTGTTTCATGCTTCTACTGTGAATATGGAGAGAATAAGAGCGCTTGGAATCAGATGACTGAGAAAATGACATGAGCTCAATCGCGTGTGCACGCTCCCGTGAGAGTTAGGCGTGTTCCTTTTCATTTCTGAAGACAAAGGAATCGTCCGGTTGGAATATTACGTCAGATTTATGAAAAAACATCCTAAAGATTGATTCTATACATTGTTTGACATGTTTCTACGAACTGTAATATAACTTTTTTATAACGCTAGTGTCCCACATAGTATACATTCCCTAGGTGGTTAGGGGTTAGCGTCCCACATACCCCAGAGAGGTTAAGCACACAGGTTTGATGAAATAATTGAGACAGAACTGAAGAGGGCGCCAGAACGCATGTTCTTTCAATACCATTCATCTGTCTGCAACGAACTTCAACAATTTTGTCAACCGTCTACTGGGTCTGGCCTGAAGCTCATGCTGGTTAACTGGTTAACATAAACTATCCTGTGAACTCCAAACAGACCACGTAAACCAGGTATGTTATGTTCCAGCAGCAGCAGAGACTAAGCTGTCGTTTTTATTTTTAACCTTTATTTAACCAGGTAGGCCAGTTGAGAACAAGTCATTTACAACTGCGACCTGGCTAAGATAGAAGCAAAGCAGTGTGACAAAGAGTTACACATGGGATAAACGTACAGTCAATAACGCAAAAGAAAAATATATATAGTGTGTGCAAAATGTAGTGATTAGTGAGGCAAGGCAATAAATAGGCCATAGTCGCAAAATAATTACAATTTAGTAATTAAACACGAGTGATAGATGTGCAGAAGATGAATGTGCAAGTAGAGATAGTGGGGTGCAAAGGAGCAAAATAAAAATAACAATATGGGGATGAGGTAGTTGGGTGGGCTATTTACAGATGTCTGCTGCTGGAACTAGCTACACAGCCCAAAGACCAGCTATAGCAGGCGGAGTAGTGGGAGGAGTCAGGATTGGAAGAGTGTAACTAAGGAACTAACTATAGTCCGCAGGGTGGAGCAGAGGGACTTGCTATAGACATAACGTGGGGGAGTGGGAATCAGGCCTGGAAGAGAAGCGCATTAGAAACCGGCGTCGTTGTGACCGGCATGACATTGCATGACATTAGAAACTGTCGTCTTCGTGACCGGCATGACATTAGAAACTGTCGTCGTCGTGACCGGCATAACATTGCATTTGAAACAGAATTTGCGTCAGTAAGATCCCGAGGCACGTGGAGAATACAGCCATTTAAATACATAAGCGATCAACGACAACTACAATCCTCTTCTCCTTTCCTCCCTCCCTCGCAGGAGTTCTGCTATGCTCTCCCTTGTCATTTCATTGGCAACAGTCAGTCTGAGCGAACTAGAAAATTGAAGCATCCCGGATAGCGGAACAAAGCGGAAAAGAGATGCTACAAGCTGTGCACTAACAGCTGTGACAATCCCTGTTTAGCCCTGCAGTAAGCCCACGACATACCTAGGATTAGGATCCAAACCCTGCCCAACTCACTAATGATTCATCTGGAATGCTGTGCCATGCAAAACCACTGTGGCACCACAAAGATGTGCAAAATGTATGGAGCTGCCATCCTGCATATATACAGTGCATTCAGACCACTTGACTTTTTATTCCACATTGTTACGTTACAGCCTTGTCCTAAAATGTATTAAATACTATTTATCAATCTACACACAATAGCTCAGAATGACGAAGTGAAAACCCGTTTTTTTTTTTTTTTTAAATGTTTGCAAATGTATATTACAAATAAAAACCAGAAATAACTTATTTACATAAGTATTTCAGACCCTTTGCAATGGGACTCGAAATTGAGCTCAGGTGCATCCTGTTTCCATTGATCATCCTTGAAATGTTTCTAGAACTTGGAGTCCACCTGTGGTAAATTCAATTGATTGGATATTACCTTTATTGATTAACATTTATTGGACATGTCTATATAAGGTCACACAGTTGACAGTGCACATCAGAGCAAAAACAAAGTCATGAGGTCGAAGGAATAGTCCGTAGAGCTCTGAGACAGGATTGTGTCGAGGCACAGATTTGGGGAAGGGTACCTTAACATTTCTGCAGCAATAAAGGTCCCCAAGAACAGTGGCCTCCATCATTCTTAAAATGGAAGAAGTTTGGAATCACCAAGACTCATCCCCGAGCTGGCTGCCCGGCCAAACTGAGCAATCTGGGGAGAAGGGCCTTGGTCAGGGAGGAGACCAGGAACTCAATGGTCACTGACCAGTTCTCTGTGAAGATGGGAGAACCTTCCATAAGGACAACCCTCTCTGCAGCAGAGTGGCCAGACTGAAGCCACTCCTCAGTAAAAGGAACATGACAGCCTGCCAAAAGGCACCTGAAGGACTCTCAGACCGTGAGAAACAAGATTCTCTGGTATGATGAAACCAAGATTGAAATCTTTGGCCTGAATGCCAACCGTCATATCTGGAGGAAACCTGGCACCATCCCTACTGTGAAGCATGTCGCTGGCAGAATCATGCTGTGGGGATGTTTATCAGTGGCAGGGACTGGGAGACTAGTCAGGATCGAGGCAAAGATGAACAGAGCAAAGCACAGAGAGATCCTTCATGAAAAACTGCTCCAGAGAACTCAGGACCTCAGAATAGGGCGAAGGTTCACCTTCCAACAGAACGACATTAAGCACACAGCCAAGACACCGCACGAGTGGCTCCGAATGTCCTTGAGTGGCCCATCCAGAGCCCGGACTTGAACCTGATCGAACATCTCTGGAGAGACCTGAAAATAGCTGTGCAGTGACCCTCCCCATCCAACCTGACAGAGCTTGAGAGGATCTGCAGAGAAGAATGGAAGAAACTCCCCAAATACAGGTGTGCCAAGCTTGTAACGTCATACCCAAGAAGACTCGAGGCTGTGATCTCTGCCGAAGGTGCTTCAACAACATACTGAGTAAAGGGGTCTGAATAATTTCCGACTGGGTTCAGAAAGGGAGTGAAAAGCTACATGTGAATGGAGGGGGGAGTGTGAACAGCAGCTACGATATAAAAACCAATGTGTATGTCACTTATTACGGATTTAAATGGGTGAAAACTCTGTATCCGTAGCCACTTCAAATCATGTGCTTGTTTGTGTTCCCCGTCTTCTCCCATCATGTAAACCATCTCAGTAGGAAGCCTCCAGATAGATACAGTGCATTCGGAAATTCAGACCCCTTGACTTATCCCACATTCTGTTACATCCTTATTCTAAAATATTACGTTTACATAAGTACCGCTTGCCTTAAGGGTTGGAAATTCACTTTTTGGTCCACCAGCCACTGTTACAGGTAGATTTCAACAACAACAAAAAATTAGAATATTCTACTGGACACTCATATTTTTTTTAGTAAAAACAAAATATTGTTTGTGCTATAATTACAAGAACAAAAAAAAAAAAACAGATGAGCATGCTATCTGTATTATTAGTAAGTAGTAAATCAGGTATCAAGCACAATTAGGTGAGACTTCTCACCTGCCCCTTTAAGGGATGGGCTGTTACAGTTGCAGCAAACTCAAACTAAACATTGAAAAACAACCTAGCGTGTGAACAAAACAATATAACTGTCCAGGAAACACTGTGATAAAGCCACACCGTAGCAGCCTTTGTCAATTCCACATCTCCTACGCGCAGCATTTGGATAAAAAAATTTTTTATAAAAAAAAATAAAAATCACAAATGCTCCGTTTCACCACCTGCCAACGTGGCTGGTGAAATGTACATTCTTACCCACCAATGACAACATCTGTCCACATTTGGCCGGTCTTAGTTTCCAACCCTGTTTGCAGTGTGTTAGCAGAGAGAACCGTCTATGAAAGTGGTCAATAACCTTTTCTGGTTGAAGATCAGAGGCAAAATGCAAACCGAGATCTACCGCTGAGAATCTTGATGTTTTTAACATTTTTTACACAACATAAACATGAACCAATTAAAAACAGTTCTGTAGCAATGAGGTTTGTGCAGTCGGCTTTGGACCCAATACAAATCACCACTACATATCGACTATGCTTGAATTACCCTGCCGATGTTGTTCAGCCCATGTTCAAATTCTGTTTAAATTTTTTTTAATGTTGTGAATATGATCACACTGGTAATAGATAGTTTGTTGTATTACTTGAAGGCACAACTTAGTGATCATAATGAGCTTTATTTTACTGGACTGATGGCCTGCATCTGATGGTCAGTCTGAGGGAGGGAGGGAGGGAGGCTTCCTCTCTATCTCCCATCAGCTGAGAAAAGGGGGCAGTCTTCCTCTGATGGCAAAACTGATGTGATTTCTGCCTCATAGCACCAATTCATGTTGTCACAATGACCAGAGACAGTGAAATATTCCTCTGAGTTTATGGGAACACTTTGCTATAGTCATTCTAAGCAGTGCTGGTTGTAGCATGAGTGTGACAGGGAGAAAAATAAAAAATAAAAATCAACCACAAAACCAGTGTTAAAGTACAGAATAAATTAAACATGAATTTACTCATAAAAACTGCAGCTCGACACCGAATTCATTGAGTGTAGTTTTGAAATCTTACAGGATCAACTTCGCTGTGCGTTCCAGGCTTGTTAATACAGTCTACAGGCTCCAGAAAACTGGTTTAGTTCTACCTTCAGACACATGAAACAGTTCAACATGAGAACATACACACACTGCTTTAGTGGTGCTAGTGCAGCTGAATCAATTCCACCTACTGCCAACAGGGGGAAGAAAATACATTTGAAACAAGAAGTTGTCTTGTCTTTTTTTTTTTTTTTTTTTTACAGAAAAGTCTGGAGATCAACTTGGAACGCCTTGAAGAACAGTTCTGGTCTATGATTCGGGTTGCTGGAGTTTTGGGGGGGGGGGGGTCAAATACATTGCAGTTGCACAAGGACGCAGTCCCTACACTTGAAAAAAACAAGCTTTGTGTGTAATGTAGGTACATTTTTATAGTTGCTGGCTTGCTGCCGTATGGTAGTTCCGGAGAACTATTTGAAGGGCCTAAAACTTACTTATTGGTCCACCAGCCAGTGTGGGCACATAGATTTAAAAATAGGCAAGTCAGTTAAAGAACAAATTATTTTTTACAATGACGGCCTACCCCGGGCCAAACCAGGACGACGTGCGCCGCCCTATGGGATTCCCAATCAAGGCCGGATGTGATAAAGCCTGGAATCGAACCAGGGACTGTAGTGACGCATCTTGCACTGAGATGGTGTCTTAGACCGCTGCGCGACTCAGGAGCCAATCTACCAGTCAAAACATACGTTTTTGTTGCTAAAACTACACCAAAAAACAAAAAAAAAACATGTTTTGTAATGTTTCTAAAACAAAACATGATTTACTAGTAATTAGTAATGTTGCATATTGCTTCATTTCATTTTTTGTGACCCGAGTCTTTTGACCAAAATATCACAGTTAAGACATTTTTCAACTGCCCCTTTAAGGGCGGGAGGTTCCCATGGTAACAGGACTGGAGTCATGTTTGTGCCTGAGATTGAGTCTGACGAGTAGCCGTGTGTTCTTCTCTCCCCTAACAGTTGAAATTCAAACATTGATAAACAATGTAAACAGCCAAGAAACACAAGGACAGTCTCACTTCAGTAGACTTTTGTTTCAAGTAAATTAAACCAACTTATGCCGGTGCGGAGCGCTTCTAAAAAGTAATATTTCACCTCAGCTTTTCACATGCGCACAGCCCCTAGCCAGGCAGTGTTGAAGCACCAGGTGGGATAGGCTATAGGATTCCTAGTTCTTTGACTTTGTGCGATTAAATTGACCAGCTATGAAACAAAACCCCCCCAAAAAAACAGCAGAAATACTTTGAAAACAGCTACTGCAGCATTTATGTTAATATAAAATGTGATCATAACTTTTTAATTCACAAATGTGAGTGAAACGCTTGCGTTCCATCTCTGGGCAGACAAACGTTCTAGTCAGTCGAGATCGTATACGGAACGGTGGAGAAAAAGTCTGACAATGGACAAGTTTGTTTAGCGTCGCCCGGTTCCATAGTTATGCCATCCAGTGCTTTGCAAAAGTATTCATCCCCCTTGGTGTTTTTTCCTATTTTGTTGCATTACAACCTGTAATTTAAATAGATTTTTATTTGGATTTCATGTAATGGACATACACAAAATAGTCCAAATTGGTGAAGTGAAATAAAGAAAACGGGAAAGTGGTGCGTGCATATGTTTTCACCCCCTATATAAGATCTGGTGCAACCAACCTTCAGAAGTTACATAATTAGTCCTCCTGTGGAGGACTAAGGTTCACCTTCCAGCAAGACAATGACCCTAAGCATACTGCTAAGGAACACTCGAATGTGGTTTAAAAGGGAAACATTTAAATGTCTTGGAATAGCCGAGTCAAAGCCCAGACCTCAATCCAATTGAGAATCTGTGGTATGATTTTAAAGATTTCTGTACACCAGCAGAACCCATCCAACTCGAAGGAGCTGAAGTAGTTTTGCCTTGAAGAATGGGGGGGGGGGGGGAATCCCAGTGGCTAGATGTGCCAAGTTTATAGAGACGTACTCCAAGAGACTTACAGCTGTAATTGCTGCAAAAGGTGGCTCTACAAAGTATTGACTTTGGGGGGGGGGGGGGGGGTGAATAGTTATGCACATGTGCAGAAAATCCATATTTTCAGCCTGGGCAAATTGGGATACAGACTCTGTATGTAAATAGGAAGAAAAGAGGGATGAGAGAGAAGAGAGTGGATGAGATCCCTCTCCTCCCTACAAAACACTGTCTCATTCAATAGGCATCAATATCAACAGGTTTTTAAAACATTCATGGCAAAACAAGCCATTGAGAAATGAGGAGCTGAGCATCTTGACAGGGTTAAATCTCTCCATTAACCCGACTCCTCTCCTCCCTCCACCAGGAAGGACAGAGAGGACAGAGAGGAAAATCACACTGCAGCTACTAGGAGTAATGAGATTTAACAACAGAGTTAAAAGATTGGGGTGATGATGCATAAGACTGCAAGCGTGTACGCAGCCATCTAGACTGAGCTAAAAACAGGATTTCTTCTGCCTTTGAAATCCTTAGGCGGCCTTTAAAACAACTCAGCTCCAGAAGGTAGAATAGCAGATTTTATTTTGGTAATCTGCAACATTTTCTCTCAGCTGCATGGCAAAATGTGTAGAATTGCAGGAAATTAGCTTTGAAACTGAAAATAATGTACCTTGGCGCCATGGAAAAATGTGTAGAATTGCAGGAAATTGTAGCATTTTTAAACCAATCTCTGCACACGTGGGGGGCCTCAAATTCTTGACATTTCAGCCGTAACGACTCAAGGCCCTTTTTGATCCAGAGAAACCTTGGCGCGCGCACACACACACACACTTTCCCCTCAATACGGGCAAGAGAGATTGAAAGAGAGCAGAGCAGAGTAGAGTAGAATGGAAGATACGACAGAACAGAGAGCAGAGTAGAATGGAAGATAGGACAGAACAGAGAGCAGCAGTTCAATCCCTGGAAGCAGCAAGAATAAACTCAGAGGGTCGAATCATAGAGCAGCAACTGAATAAATATGTTCTCTTGAACTCAAGAGGCAGAAATTACATATTTGGTCATTTCAGAGATTCTGCATTTCCTCTTGAACTAGATAAAGTGTGCGTGTGGTGGGTGGGGTCTAGTGCAGCTTGACAGACAGAACTGACTGGAAGGAACTGCAGAAAATGGCACAAAAAATAAACATCCACTGGTTTGTGGTGGACCTACGCAAGTCTATATATGAACTATAGCTGGCTTGTCGACATCCATGTGGATAACATACAGGCCTACTCATCCATAAAGAAAGGGTTTCAAGACCAGTTGTAGCTAAACCGTACCTTGCTTGCGGACATCCTCCACGGCAGCAGTGAGCTCGTCCTTGAGAAACTGGCTCTCCTTGGCGATCTTCTCTCCTTTATCCAGGAAGTTCAAGGTAGCCGTCTCCACCGAGGCAGCCAATACATGGGCCTTCTTAGAGCGACCCTTCTTCTTATTGGACGGACCCTTGTTGCTGGAGTTCACCAGGGTCGTGACCTTTAGGAGCAGGACGAGAGAGAGAGAGAGGGGAGAGGTCAAATGCCTCGAGGGTGAGATGCACGTCGTCACTGACTGACTGACTCCGCAGCAAAAGATGTAAAACTTCCAGCCATATCTTGCCTCGTCTTTTGATTCCATACTAAAAACAGTAGAAGTAGCTAGTGCCGTTCAAGTCGTTAGGGCTAGATACCGAGGAACTAATCAAAACAAATCGAATGCATGACCACCTGTTCTAAAATAAATAAATGCTTCCAGCAGGCCTATAGCATTGACATCATCATTTAACAAAATGTACATTCAGAAAATATTCAGAAACGTTAATTTACTCCACATTTTGTTACAAAATGGATTCAATTGTTTTCTCATGAATCTACACACAATATCCCATAACGACAAAGCAAAAACTGTTTCTTTTAGAAATGTATTGAACAAAAACAGAAATATCACACATACATAAAGTATTCATACTGTTTACGTTGTTGAAACACCTTTGGCAGCGATTACAGCCTCAAGTCTTCTTGGGTACGACGCTACAAGCTTGGCACATCTGTATTTGGGGAGTTTCTCCCATTCTTCTCTGCAGATCCTCTCAAGTTCTGTCAGGTTGGATGGGGAGGGTCACTGCACAGCTATTTTCAGGTCTCTCCGGAGATGTTCGATCGGGTTCAAGTCCGAGCTCTGGCTGGGCCACTCATGGACATTCAGAGCCACTCGTGCGTTGTCTTGCCTGTGTGCTTAGGGTCGTTGTCCTGTTGGAAAGTGAACCTTCGCCCCAGTCTGAGGTCCTGAACACTCTGGAGCAGCTTATCAAGGAACTTTACTCTGTTTATCGTTCCCTCAATCCTGACTAGTCTCCCAGTCCCTGCCGCTGAAAAACATCCCCACAGCATGATGCTGCCACCACCATGCTTCACCGTAGGGATGGTATTGGCCAGCTGACGAGCGGTGCCTGGTTTCCTCCAAGCAGGCTGTCATGTGCCTTTTACTGAGGAGTGGCTTCAGTCTGGCCACTCTACCATAAAGGCCTGATTGGTGGAGCGCTGCAGAGATGGGAGAATCTTCCAGAAGGACAACCATCTCCACAGAGGAACTCTGGAGCTCTTTCAGAGTGACCATCAGGTTCTTGGTCACTTCCCTGACCAAGGTCCTTCTCCCCCAATTGGTCAGTTTAGCCAGGCGGCCAGTTCTAGGAAGAGTCTTGGTGGTTCCAAACTTCTTCCATTTAAGAATGATGGAGCCCAATATGTTCTTAGGGACCTTCAATGCTGCAGACATTTTTTTGTACTCTTCCCCTTCTGTGCAGACACAATCCTGTCTGAGCTCTACGGACTATTCCTTCGACCTCATGGCTTGGTTTTTGCTCTGACATGCACTGTCAACTGTGGGACCTTATATATACACAGGTGTGTGCTTTTCCAAATCATGTCCAATCAATTGAACTTGCCACAGGTGGACTCCAATCAAGTTGTAGAAACATCTCAAGGATGATCAATGGAAACAGGATGAATGGTGTCTGTGAGTATAACAGAACTCATATGGCAGGCAAAAACCTGAGAAGATTCCTTACAGGAAGTGGCCTGTCTGACCATTCCTTGAGCTTCTTGCCTCTGTTTATTGAAGACTGAGGATCTTTGCTGTAACGTGACACTTCCTACGGCTCCCATAGGCTCTCAGAAGGCGGGAAAAAGCTGAATGTGATTCCAGCCCCAGGCTGAAACACATTAGCGCGTTTGGATAGTGGCCGATCAGAGGGCCATCAGACTAAGGCTCGTGCACGAGGGGATCCCATGCTTTTACTTTCTCTCTCGTTGAATGTAAACAGGCTTTGCCGGTCGGAATATTATCGCTTTTTTACGAGAAAAATTGCATAAAAATTGATTTTAAACAGCGGTTGACATGCTTCGAAGTACAGTAATGGAATATTTAGAAATTTGTCACGAAATGCGTCGTGCTCGTCACCCTTCGGATAGTGTCTTGAACGCACGAACAAAAGAGGATATTTGAACATAACTATGGATTATTTGGAACCAAACCAACATTTGTTATTGAAGTAGAAGTCCTGGGAGTGCATTCTGACAAAGAACACCAAAGGTAATAACATTTTTCTTAAAGTAAATCTGACTTTGGTGAGTGCTAAACTTGCTGGGTGTCTAAATAGCTAGCCCTGTGATGCCGGGCTATCTACTTAGAATATTGCAAAATGTGCTTTCACCAAAAAGCTATTTTAAAAATCGGACATATCGAGTGCATAGAGGAGTTCTGTATCTATAATTCTTAAAATAATTATTATGCTTTTTGTGAACGTTTATCATGAGTAATTTAGTAAATTGTTAGTAAATTCACCGGAAGTTTGCAGGGGGTATGCTAGTTCTGAACGTCACATGCTAATGTAAAAAGCTGGTTTTTGATATAAATATGAACTTGATTGAACAAAACATGCATGCATTGTATAACATAATGTCCTAGGGTTGTCATCTGATGAAGATCAAAGGTTAGTGCTGCATTTAGCTGTGGTTTTGTTTTTTGTGACATTATATGCTAGCTTGAAAAATGCGTGTCTGATTATTTCTGGCTGGGTACTCTGCTGACATAATCTAATGTTTTGCTTTCGTTGTAAAGCCTTTTTGAAATCGGACAGTGTGGTTAGATTAACGAGAGTCTTGTCTTTAAAATGCTGTAAAATAGTCATATGTTTGAGAAATTGAAGTAATAGCATTTCTAAGGTATTTGAATAACGCGCCACAGGATTCCACTGGCTGTTACGTAGGTGGGAGGATTTCGTCCCGCCGACCCTAGAGAGGTTAACCAGCACGGCTACCACAGCATTCTGCAGCGATACGACACCGCATCTGGTTTGAGCTTAGTGGGACTATCATTTGTTTTTTCAACAGGATAATGACCCAACACACCTCCAGGCTGTGTAAGGGCGATTTGATCAAGGAGAGTGATCAAGTGCTGCATCAGATGACCTGGCCTCCACAATCCCCCGACCTCAACCCAATTGAGATGGTGTGGGATGATTCGGACACAGAGTGAAGGAAAAGCAGCCAACAAGTGCTCAGCATATGTGGGAACTCCTTCAAGAGTGTTGGAAATGCATTCCTCATGAAGCTGGTTGAGAGAATGCAAAGCTGTCATCAAGGCAACGTATCTCAAATAGAAAACATTATGATTGGTTTAACACTTTTTTGGTTACTACACGAGTCCATGTGTAACTTTATAGTTTTGACGTCGTCGCTATTTTTCTACAATGTAGAAAATAGTAACAATTAAGAAGTAGGTGTCCAAACTTCACTGGTATTGTACATAAGGTATTTGTTTTTTTACATTTATTATAAATGTGCAAAAATTTTGAAAAACCTGTTTTCACTTTGTCATTGTGGGGTAATGTGCGTAGATTGATGAGGGAATATGTTTTCAATCCATTTTAGAATAAGGCTGTAACAAAAGTGTGGGGAAAAAGCCAAGGGATGACTTTGCATCCGTGATGGATTGTTAAAATGTATGTATTCCAACCTGTGTGACCAAGGGCTCCAGCAGCCTCTCCACAGCCAGAGTACGGATCTCCAGACTCTTTGGGTCCCATTTGAAGTTTATGTTGGCCGTGTTTATGGCTGTCATGTTCACTCCGTATCTGAGAAAGAGAGGAGAGGGATGGTGAGATTATAACAAAATGGATGTCTGAGGCTTGGCTGGGTCATTCATCAGCAACACACCATGACAACAACAACAGTACACTTTCACCCTGAAGGTAGACTACATTTCAACTGGCCTCTGACCCGTGTGCAGCATAGAACAGTATTGGGCCATCTAACCTAGATTAAGGGCTACCTACCGAAACACAATTACCATAACGCCTTAAACGGCATGGAATTAAAAGAAAAGCTGTGAAACCCATTGAAAAATGTGTTTATTGAACCAATTCACGCTACACTGATTTGGGAAACCCTGCTGCAGCCCTGGCAACAAAAAGGGGAAGAGAAAGAAAAAAAAAAAAGTCACAACACCCCTATTCCCTATGTAATACACTGCTTTGACCAGGGCACACAGAGTGCCGGGGAAAAGTAGTGTGTGTGTGCGCATGGGGAAAAGGGTGCCATTTGGGAAGAACCCATGGTGTTGTGACAATTGGAACAGACGCCATTTTAAATATGGATGCTCCCTCTTCAGAGGAGACAGGTCTCCATCATTGTTAGACAGCCATAAGTGGAGCAGAGTAACATATTGGACCTTTATTGGATTTTCCTTTTCATGCAGCGACAGGCCTTGTATTGATTAGCCTTAACACACTGTGTGGCAGGCAGGGATAATCAGGATGCCCCGAGGGCTGAGCAGAGCAGGGCTGGACCCAGGACCCTGTCTGCCTGCCTGGTCTAAACTGAGGGGGGCTGTCTCTCAATACACTGAGGGGGCTGTCTCTCAATACACTGAGGGGTGGCATATGGCCAATGTACCACAGCTAAGGACTGTTCTTACACACGACCCAACGAGGAGTGGCTGGATACAGCCATTAAGCCGTGGTACATTGGCCATATACCACAAATCCCTGAGGTTCCTTACTGATATTATAAACTGGTTACCAACGTAATTAGAGCAGTAAAAATTTAACATTTTGTCGTACCCGTGGTATACGGTGTGATATACCACAGCTGTCGGCCAATCAGCATTTAGGGCTAGACCCAGCCAGTTTATAATTGTGAATATAATAATTTAAGAAACCCAAATGGTCCAAAGCTCATTTCTCTATCATGAGCCATTCAAAAGTTATTGGAGGTATTACCCTTGTAGGATGGCTATAGTCAGGGTGACTATATCAATGGAGGCCAGAGGGGGGGGGGGGGGGGGGGGGGGAGAGCAGTAAAATTTGGAAAATTGAGTCAGCTAGGCTGGATTCTGTGCAAGAATTAAGGCTACTGGTCAACTGACAGGCTCACTCTCCTGTTGAACTTAACCTCTTTCTTCTCCAATCCACAGGACATAAAACACTAGGTAAGATGGACAGGCGTCACGTTTTCAGTTCAGAAATGTACATTTTCAAAATGCAGATAAAAGAAATCTTTATTTTTAACCATTTCACCTGCGTTTTATATTGAAAGTCAGTTATGTTTTGTTCAATAGTGTGATCAGGTATGTGCAACTATAGTTCTCATTAGTGCAACACATTCAGTAGAAAATGGCTTCATTTTCATCAGATGACAACAGAAGTAATACACTATCTGGCTAGCAGCCACACAAGTAAATGAGCTTATAACGAAAAAGCAAGGTATTTTTTGGCAAAAATGATGCATTGCCATTAGGCCACATTTCTAATGTTTATCATAGAAGATGTAGCCAGAAACATTTACTAATGTTTTGCTTTAAGTTAATCTTGCATTTTACCAGAGAAAAATAGGCTACACTGAGAAAAGCATCGGAGAAAGGTTTGCTACACTGTCTATCAGCTGTCTGCTGATAGAGTTCACAAATGGCATTCTCATCCATGAATTCACATCCGAATGGAGAAGTGCAAACTGAAGCACAAAATTAGTCTGATGCTGAGCAGAAATAAAAAGTATATTAGATGAGCATTTACAAATCTAAGATATTTCTACTGTGTTTTATATTTTTGTCTGGGTGAAGAATTAACACAACCCCTGATGGATTTCCATTGAGACATAGATATCTATCAGCATTATCATATTTGAGTATACGCTTTTTATACCAATTCCAAAAGCCGGTTATTTTCCCATAGATATCTTTACAAAAAAAGAGCATCTCTGACATGTCAACAGAGCACCAAGCCTTTGACTTTCAAAGCCTTTTATATTGAATTCAACTCGTGTTATGGTAATTTCTCTTTTTTGCGACCGGCGTAAACAACTTTGCCGCCCACCACAAAATGTAAAATCCTCAATTTGTTAAGAGAAACCTGCACCACTATGTGAACAGAGCTGGGGGATTATTATTGAATGCATTAGGCTACAAATGTGTTGGGATATATAAATGTTAATGATATGGTAGAGAAAGGCCCTAATGAATGATTTAGCACATGAAAAAAATCATATTTGTCTAGGTAAAATGTATTTTATAGCATAAGGAAGTGACATTTCATCACCAAAGCATGTATTCACCCACTCAGGGGCTGATGGACAACCTATATATAAAGAATAAAGTGCTATTTGGGATGTGGGCTGAAACTTATTGGAGAGGGTAGGGTGGAGAGGGTGGGGAGGGGTGGAGAGAGGTGGATAGGGTAGGCTGGGGAGGGTAAGGTGGGGAGGGCTGGGGAGGGTAGGCTGGGGAGGGTAGGGTGGAAAGGGTAGGGTGGAAAGGGTAGGGTGGAAAGGGTAGGGTGGAGAGGGTAGGGTGGAGAGGGTAGGGTGGAGAGGGTAGGGTGGAGAGGGTAGGGTGGAGAGGGGAGGGTAGGCTGGGGAGGGTAGGCTGGGGAGGGTAGGCTGGGGAGGGTAGGCTGGGGAGGGTAGGCTGGGGAGGGGTGGAGAGGGTAGGCTGGGGAGGGTAGGAGTGGAGAGGGTAGGCTGGGGAGAGTAGGGTGGGGTGAAGAGGGTAGGCTGGGGAGGGTAGGATGGGGTGAAGAGGGTAGGCTGGGGAGGGTAGGGTGGGGTGAAGAGGGTAGGCTGGGGAGGGTAGGATGGGGTGAAGAGGGTAGGCTGGGGAGGGTAGGATGGGGAGGGGTGGAGAGGGTAGACTGGTCAGTTTAACTGGTTTACAGGGTGGGGTAGGGGGCCATTTGTATGACAATGGCAGAATTTAGGCCAATGCCAGTCAGGGAAAAGAAATTCTAAAACTAGCTAGTTAGAACTACATAAATAGATAGTGATAAACGGTAGGGTTATGAGAATTAGTTTCTGGTGGACCTATTTATAGAAATGATTGGATAAACTGTCAGATTGAGAGAACATATATTGGGGTTGCTGTGAGATACAGTATCTAGTCGAGGACACGGGGACGACAGCAGTAAAGTGATTGAGCGTTAGCTATTATTCAATAAAAATATACATGGGTAACTACATTTCTCCTTCATTTTTCGGCAGATCAGGTTAGGAGCATCATACACGCTCTGATTACAATGGAAGTGCGTGTTGGGAGGGCGGTGGCCCAATCCCTCTGGGTCCCGTGTGGCTCAGTTGGTAGAGCATGGTGTTTGCAACACCAGGGTTGTGGGTTCGATTCCCACGGGGGACCAGTACGGGAACAAACCAAAAAATGAAATGTATGCATTCACTACTGTAAGTCGCTGTGGATAAGAGCGTCTGCTAAATGATTAAAATGTAAATGATTTAAATGGCTGCGTTCACCCTGTTTTAAGTTTCAACTGGGACGTTGGGAATGTCAGGAAGTTCACTCGAGCTGGCTAGTTAACTAAGTACAAAGTATTCACTTAAACTAGTTTACCAAATAATGTTATGTCCTGTCGATTAAAATGTCTAGTTTGGCTTTACATCGGAGCTGGTTTTGCGATATGATGAACAGTTGTAGTTGGCGGCGAGTTGGTTGCCTTTGGCTAATTTAGCTAGCTAGCTAACATTAGCTGACAAGTGGCCACATCAAAATCCCACGCAACTTCAAAAAAAAGTTACTGCTATGATAGTTGAAATAGGCAACAAATAGGTAATTTACTGACAAACTTGAAATGATTTAACTATATCTACTACAGTATTTTCAACATCACTGTTTGCTATTTAACTAGCCAGGTATAACTAACGTTAACTATTCGCTAGCTAATGTTTGCTAGCGAGACCCGTACAACTTAGTGTCGTATTACGTTGAAACAATTCAAAAAAATACATGACAAATAGTAAATGTAAAACAAATAAGACAAACAGCTACATTTTCAACAACAAAAAAACTCAAATCACAGTGAAAACTTACCGAAAGACAATACACTTGAAAACTTTTCCAGCTCAATAAAACAACACAAAAAAACGCCTCAAAATGGTGGAATGCAATCGGGAATTCGTCCAAGGGATTAAAAAGTTTCTTCTTTCCCAACCAACGTCAATCCCTCTAGAGTTATAACTTAGATACTTTTTTTTTTTTAAATGGATGTTTGTTAAACTATTGAAAAGTCACAGTATAAGAGTGGAGATAAAATGTTGTAATACAAAAAAAATAATTATTCGCAGTTCTTCGATAAATCGTTTCGGTCCGAACGGTTCTCTGTTCCCGGTAGGGTGGATCAACAATAGGCTGGGCGGGGGGGGAGGGGTCACGGTGCTATTTCCTGGAGTCACGGAAGGGCAGACGAGGCTTCTGACAGGACTAATACATTATCAGGTGTTTTAAGGTGTGGTGCTGAAATAACAACGTTTTGACCTTATATGGACCTAATGACGAATTCCTAATGAAACCTAATGGAAGTAATTTCTTATATATATTTCTAGTTAATCAGTTTACCTGGAGTAGCTATGCAATTTCCTTGGTGGGAATGATTGTAAAATTATTTAATAGAACTTGTTGTAATTCATAATGTTTTTATAGCCTATTTAGCCAAACCAGTAGCCTATGAAACATTTGTTAGGCTTATTAGTAGGCTATTAATACATGAATACAACCAGTTCAATGAAATAGGCCAGAAGTTCATAAACTTTTTCAGCTCGAGACCCAAATGAGTAATTGAAAATCCTTCGTGACCCAAATCGTCCTCCAACAACCCAAACTCAAATCTAGGATCAGTATTGCCTTTTAGATCATAATGAATGGACATGGAGGACCTGATCCTAAATCAGCACACCTACTTTGGGACACTTAAAGGGACACTGGGATTTTTATTTACATAAAAAATATATACTATTGGTTCCACTTTGCGTCTTTATGAACATTTCACAACCCCCTGACCAATTAAATGTATTCGAAATAGCTTGTCATCAAAACTCGTAGGTGGTTCTCAAAGTTGTCAGTCAAACCCTGTATCTCCACCACAGCTGTTGAAGTGAAACTCACGTCTTCACTCCTGAGGATTAGTTTGTTAGTGGGTTCTTAGCCAGATGCAATCAGAGGTAAATTGCACTTTAATATTATGTATTTCTGGAGTAAGATAACTATTTCTCAGATATAATTCTGCTGTTGACATCGTGTTTTGAGGGTTTCAGCTGGTTAGCTTTGGCTAACCCAGAATCTGACAGACAACGTTTAATCTCCTGTTTTTAGCTCCCCATCACTCCCTCATCACTTTTTCCTTACTCGTCACTTCTGGTTGTCACTTTCTGTTGAACGCGGAACGAGGGAGAGCTTGGTTTGTTGTTTTGAAAAAGTTTGGTTACTAGTTAGCTACCTTTTGAGTTTGGATCCCGCGATGCAGTTGGCATTGCTGGGACCACTAGTATCTGTCCAGTGATCCTGCTGACCAAAGGCTGAGTCTGAGGAACATTTTGCAGTTCACCCAGGGTCAGATCGATGAGTTTAAACAGGAGAATGGCAAGATGACAACAATCTGTAAGTCATTGAGAGAGGACATCAGTTCTGTATGTGAACCCCTTATAACAATGACAGAGAAATCAGATCATCTCGAGGGACAATCAAGGCAGAACTACATGGTTGTGGACGGAATTGCACAATCTCCACATGAGACCTGGACAGAGTCTGAGGACAAAGTGAGGGAAATGATTTCGGTGAAATTGAAGATGGACCACAGGAAGATTGAGGTGGAGTGCGCCCACAGGACTGGAAAACCCACCACCAGCCCAGGGGACAGTCCCAGGCCGATAGTGGTCAAGATCCTGAGGTTCAAGGACAAGGTAGCTGTTCTGGAAAGAGCCAAGAACTTGAGAGGAACATATATTTTCCTCAACGAGGACTATCCTGAAGCTGTGGCCAGAAGAGGAAAGAACTGATCCCAGACATGAAAGCTGCCAGAGCGCGTGGGGATATTGCTTACATCCACTATTACAGGCTCGTAGTCCACCCTCCCTCCCAAAAGCCTGAAAGAGATGAGAGAGCTAAGATTATGGGTTCATAGCTTCAACCCTGCAGCGCACACACACACACACACACACACACACACACACACACACACACACACACACACACACACACACACACACACACACACACACACACACACACACACACACAAAAATGGACTGCTGAATGTATATTGTTTTCTCTTGCTTTGTCTGCTCTTTTCACTATTATCTCTGATAAGCTACCCAGGAAAGGGCTGACAATAGCCCATATTAATATATGTAGCCTTAGAAATAAGGTTCATGAAATCAATAACTTGCTAACATCAGATAACATTCATATATTAGCCATTTCTGAGACTCACTTAGATAATTCCATTGATGATACAGCAGAAGCAATACAAGGAAATAACATCTATAGAAGAGACAGGAATGCTTATGGGGGAGGTGTTGCTGTATGTATTCAGAACCATATCCCTGTAATGCTTAGAGAATATTTTATGTCAAATCAAATCAAATTTTATTAGTCACATACGCTGAATACAACAGGTGTAGTAGACCTTACAGTGAAATGCTGAATACAACAGGTGTAGTAGACCTTACAGTGAAATGCTGAATACAACAGGTGTAGTAGACCTTACAGTGAAATGCTTACTTACAAGCCCTTAACCAACAATGCAGTTTCAAAAAATCTAATTTAATTTGTCAACTATTATTGAAGTGTTGTGGTTGCAGATACACCTGGCACATCTAAAGCCTTTTCTTTTGGGGTGTTGCTATAGGCCACCAAGTGTTAACAGTCAGTATGTGTGAAATGCTTGATAGTGGATCTGATGTAAACAAATACGGTATGTCTACTTTCTTGGGGGACCTGAAAATTGACCGGTTTTCATCAAGCTGTCCACTCAAGAGGAAGCTTCTCACTGTAACCAGTGCCTAAAATCTGGTTCAGGTTATTAATCAACCTACCAGGGTGTTTACAAACACTACAGGACCAGGATCATCCACATGTATCTGTCAAAGATGTCGTAAGGATTGGACCAAGGTGCAGCGGGAACGTGTATGCACATCTTCTTTATTAAATCAAAGAAGGAAAAACAAACAAAACACGTATACAAAAACACAACAACCGCCACTAACAGACCTGTGAACAGACACTAAACAGGAGACAACTACCCACAAATCCCAATACAAAACATCCCTATACATAGGACCTTCAATCAGAGGCAACGAGGAACAGCTGTCTCCAATTGAAGGTCCATCAAAACCCTAAACAAAGAACTAGAAAGACTAGACTAGAACATAGAAATAACTAACATAGAACATAAACCAAAAAAACGCGGAACACATAAAACAAATACCCCTCTACCTAAGTACATAGCCCAACAAATCCCGAACCACACAAAACAAACACCCTCTGCCACTTCCTGACCAAACTACAATAACAAATAACCCCTTTACCGGTCAGGATGTGACAGTATCGATCACATTTTTTCTAATACTGTAGACCTTTGTTCTAAAGCTGTATCCGTAACAATTGGATGCAGTGATCACAATATAGTGGCTATATCCAGGAAAGACAAAGTTCCAACAACTGGGACTAAAATAGTGTATAAGAGATCATACAAAAGATTTTGTTGCGACTCTTATGTGGATGATGTTAAAAATATCAAATAAAATAAAATAAAATGTTATTAGTTACATGCTCCGAATACAACAGCTGTAGACCTTAAAGTGAAATGCTTACTTACAAGCTCCTAACCAACAATGCAGTTAAAAAATACAAATAATTAAAGTGCAGCAGTAAAATAGCAATAGTGAGGCTATATACAGGGGGTACCGGTACAGAGTCAATGTGGAGGCTATATACAGGGGGTACCGGTACAGAGTCAATGTGGAGGCTATATACAGGGGGTACCAGTACAGAGTCAATGTGGAGGCTATATACAGGGGGTACCGGTACAGAGTCAATGTGGAGGCTATATACAGGGGGGTACCGGTACAGAGTCAATGTGGAGGCTATATACAGGGGGTACCGGTACAGAGTCAATGTGGAGGCTATATACAGGGGGTACCGGTACAGAGTCAATGTGGAGGCTATATGCAGGGGGTACCGGTACAGAGTCAATGTGGAGGCTATATACAGGGGGTACCGATACAGAGTCAATGTGGAGACTATATACAGGGGCTACCGGTACAGAGTCAATGTGGAGACTATATACAGGGGGTACCGGTACAGAGTCAATGTGGAGGCTATATACAGGGGGGTACCGGTACAGAGTCAATAATGTGGAGGTTATATACAGGGGGTACCGGTACAGAGTCAATGTGGAGACTATATACAGGGGGGTACAGGTACAGAGTCAATGTGTGGGGGCACAGGTTAGTTGAGGTGATATCTACATGAAGGTAGAGTTATTAAAGTGACTATTGTCACATCCTGACCAGTAAAGGGGTCATTTGTCATTGTAGTATGGTCAGGGCGTGGCAGGGGGTGTTGTTTTTGTGTGTTTTGGGGGTTGGTTTATTTAGAGGGGATTTGTTCTAGTTTTCATTTTCTATGTTCGTTTTCTATGTGTGGCCGAGTATGGTTTCCTATCAGAGGCAGGTGTCTTTCGTTGTCTCTGATTGGAAGCCATACTTAGGCAGCATGTTTTTGCCTTTGGGTTTGTGGGTGGTTGTTTTCTGTTTAGCCGTTTGTTTGTTTATGTTTGTTTGAGTGTGCTCTCTAATAAAGAAAGAAGATGAGCACTCAACGCTGTGCTTTGGTCTAATCCTTCCGACAGAGATGACAGACTATGCATTTGTTGGTCTGATGTAATTAATAAGGAGCATCTAGATGCTGCACTTGATGAATTTATGAAATTGCTTCTTCAAGTTATTGATAAACAAGCACCTGTTAAGAAACTGACTGTTAAAACTGTTAAGGCTCCATGGATTGATGAGGAATTGAAAAACTGTATGGCTGAAGGATTGGCTAATAAGTCTAGCTGCACATCTGACTGGCTGACTTACTGGAAATTATGAAATGATGTGACTAAACTCAACAAAAAGAAGAAGAAACTGTATTATGACGCCAAGACCAATAATATAAAGAATGATGGAAAAAACCTTTGTAGTACTTGAAATAATTTTATGGGCAGAAAGACAAATACAACTCCATCTTTCATCAGATCAGATGGCTTATTCATCACAAAACCATTTGATGTTGCCAATTATTTTAATGATTAATTCATTGTCAATGTGGGTAAACGTAGGCAGGAAATGCCAACAATGACCAGTGAGCCATCATACTCATGTATAAAAAAATTATAATAATAATAATAATGAAAGAAAAGCAGTGCAAGTTTGAATTTTGTAAAGTTTGTGAGGGAGATGTGGATTTGTTTTGTTTGTTATTGATCAATAATGACAAACCTCCTGGCATTGACAACTTAGATGGAAAGCTACTGAGGATGGTAGCTGACTCTATAGCCACTCCTATCTGTCATGTCTTTGATCTGAGCCTGGAGGAAAGTCTTTGTCCTCAGGCCTGGAGGGAAGCCAAAGTCATTCCGTTTCCCAAAAGTGTTCAAGTGGCCTTTACTGGTCCTAACAGAAGACCTCTCAGCTTGCTGCCAGCTCTTAGCAAACTGTTGGGAAAAATTGTCTTTGACCAAATACAATGCTATTTCTCTGTAAAACAAAATAACAGACTTTCAGCATGCTTATAGAGAAGGGCACTGAACATGCACTGACACAAATGACTGATGATTGGTTGAAAGAAATTGATAATAAGCAGATTGTGGGAGCTGTACTGTTAGATTTCAGTGGAGCGTTTTGATATTATTGACCATAACCTGTTGTTGAGAAAACATATGTGTTATGTCTTTTCAACCTCTGCCGTATCGTGGATTCATAGCCGTCTATATCATAATACTCAGAGAATTCTATTTCTTTAATGGAAACTTCTCTAATAACCTGCCACTGGTATTAAACAAAGCATGTGTGTCCATGTATTCTGATGATTCAACCATATACACCTCAGCAACTACAGCTAATGAAGACACTGAAACACTTAACAAAGAGTTGCAGTCTGTTTTGGAATGGCTTGGCCAGTAATACACCGGTCCTGAATATCTCCTGAATATCTCTAAAACTAACAGCATTTGATAAGTTCTAGATCTCAGATGAATCTGGTAATGAATGGTGTGGCTGTTGAACAAGTTGAGGAGACTAAATTACTTGGTGTTACATTAGATTGTTAACTGTCATGGTCAAAACATATAGATTCAATGGTTGTAAAGCAGGGGAGAGATCTCTGCTTTTTTTGACTCCACAATGCAAGTCCTGCAGGCTCTAGTTTTATCTTATCTTGATTATTGTCCAGTCATGTGGTCAAGTGCTGCAAGGAAAGACCTAGTTAAGCTGCAGCTGGCCCAGAACAGAGCGGTACATTTTGCTCTTCATTGTAATCAGAGGGCTGATATAAATACTATGCATGCCAGTCTCTCTTGGCTAAGAGTTGAGGAGAGACTGACTGCATCACTTCTTCTTATTATAAGAAACATTACTGTGTTGGAAATAACAAACTGTTTGCATAGTCAACTTACACACAGCACTGACACACACACTTACCCCACCAGACATGCCACCAGGGGTCTTTTCACAGTCCCCAGGTCCAGAACAAATTCAAGGAAACGTACAGTATTATACAGAGCCATGAATGCATGGAACTCCCTTCCATCTTATATAGAGCAAGTGAACAGAGAACCTGGTTTACAAAAACAAATAAAGCAACACCTCACAGCAGAACGCCCCATGTGACCTACTGGTTGTGTGTATGTACTGACATGTGACCTACTGGTTGTGTGTATGAACTGACATGTGACCTACTGGTTGTGTGTATGAACTGACATGTGACCTACTGGTTGTGTGTACTGACATGTGACCTACTGGTTGTATGAACTGACATGTGACCTACTGGTTGTGTGTATGTACTGACATGTGACCTACTGGTTGTGTGTATGAACTGACATGTGACCTACTGGTTGTGTGTACTGACATGTGACCTACTGGTTGTGTGTATGAACTGACATGTGACCTACTGGTTGTGTGTATGAACTGACATGTGACCTACTGGTTGTGTGTACTGACATGTGACCTACTGGTTGTGTGTATGAACTGACATGTGACCTACTGGTTGTGTGTATGTACTGACATGTGACCTACTGGTTGTGTGTATGAACTGACATGTGACCTACTGGTTGTGTGTATGAACTGACATGTGACCTACTGGTTGTGTGTACTGACATGTGACCTACTGGTTGTGTGTACTGACATGTGACCTACTGGTTGTGTGTATGTACTGACATGTGACCTACTGGTTGTGTGTATGAACTGACATGTATGTGTAACTGATAGATATACACACACACACACACACACACACACACACACACACACACACACACACACACACACACACACACACACTACACATTAATGTTTTTAAATGTATGTAAATTGTATTTTTCGTTGCATGTCGGACCGCAGAAAGACTAGCTGTTGCCATTGGCGTCGGCTAATGGGGATCCTAATAAATCTAATCAAATATGATCTCTGCTTCTTGGCTAACTAGCCACCTGGTCGTTGGCATAAAGTGTGAACAGATTAATCAGCTGTGTGTGTGGCAATAGCTAACTAGCTATCACATTAGGTTGCCACTAGCTCTCAAACTTCTCTCTGCAGTTCCCAGCCATTCTGCCTTCTCCCTACAGTTCTCAGACATTCTGCCTTCTCCCTGCAGTTCTCAGCCATTCTGCCTTCTCCCTACAGTTCCCAGCCATTCTGCCTTCTCCCTACAGTTCCCAGCGGTTAGCTTTGCCCACGACTGCCTCATGTGAACTACTGCTGTGTTTTAATGTTTAGAAATGTCAATTATCATCGCTTGCGATAAGGCTTTCGAAACATATGGCCTTTATCTTTCATCACCGAGAAAAAATACACTTAGCGTAGCAATTACAGATCCATACAGCTATGGAGCCTCCATCCTACTAAACTACACTGTAGCAGTTACAGATCCATACAGCTATGGAGCCTCCATCCTACTAAACTACACTGTAGCAGTTACAGATCCATACAGCTATGGAGCCTCCATCCTACTAAACTACACTGTAGCAGTTACAGATCCACACAGCCTCCATCCTATTAAACTACACTGTAGCAGTTACAGATCCATACAGCTATGGAGCCTCCATCCTACTAAACTACACTGTAGCAGTTACAGACCCATACAGCTATGGATCCTCCATCCTACTAAACTACACTGCAGCAGTTACAGATCCATACAGCTATGGAGCCTCCATCCTACTAAACTACACTGCAGCAGTTACAGATCCATACAGCTATGGAGCCTCCATCCTACTAAACTACACTGCAGCAGTTACAGACCCATACAGCTATGGAGCCTCCATCCTATTAAACTACACTGTAGCAGTTACAGATCCATACAGCTATGGAGCCTCCATCCTACTAAACTACACTGTAGCAGTTACAGATCCATACAGCTACGGAGCCTCCATCCTACTAAACTACACTGTAGCAGTTACAGATCCATACAGCTACGGAGCCTCCATCCTACTAAACTACACTGTAGCAGTTACAGATCCATACAGCTATGGAGCCTCCATCCTACTAAACTACACTGTAGCAGTTACAGATCCATACAGCTATGGAGCCTCCATCCTACTAAACTACACTGTAGCAGTTACAGACCCATACAGCTATGGAGCCTCCATCCTCCTAAACTACACTGTAGCAGTTACAGATCCATACAGCTATGGAGCCTCCATCCTCCTAAACTACACTGTAGTAGTTACAGATCCATACAGCTATGGAGCCTCCATCCTATTAAACTACACTGTAGCAGTTACAGATCCATACAGCTATGGAGCCTCCATCCTACTAAACTACACTGTAGCAGTTACAGATCCATACAGCTATGGAGCCTCCATCCTACTAAACTACACTGTAGCAGTTACAGATCCATACAGCTATGGAGCCTCCATCCTACTAAACTACACTGTAGCAGTTACAGATCCACACAGCTATGGAGCCTCCATCCTACTAAACTACACTGTAGCAGTTACAGATCCACACAGCTATGGAGCCTCCATCCTACTAAACTACACTGTAGCAGTTACAGATCCATACAGCTATGGAGCCTCCATCCTACTAAACTACACTGTAGCAGTTATAGATCCATACAGCTATGGAGCCTCCATCCTACTAAACTACACTGTAGCAGTTACAGATCCACACAGCTATGGAGCCTCCATCCTACTAAACTACACTGCAGCAGTTACAGATCCACACAGCTATGGAGCCTCCATCCTACTAAACTACACTGTAGCAGTTACAGATCCATACAGCTATGGAGCCTCCATCCTACTAAACTACACTGTAGCAGTTACAGACCCATACAGCTATGGAGCCTCCATCCTACTAAACTACACTGTAGCAGTTACACATCCATACAGCTATGGAGCCTCCATCCTACTAAACTACACTGTAGCAGTTACAGACCCATACAGCTATGGAGCCTCCATCCTACTAAACTACACTGTAGCAGTTACAGACCCATACAGCTATGGAACCTCCATCCTACTAAACTACACTGTAGCAGTTACAGATCCATACAGCTATGGAGCCTCCATCCTACTAAACTACACTGTAGCAGTTACAGATCCATACAGCTATGGAGCCTCCATCCTACTAAACTACACTATAGCAGTTACAGATCCATACAGCTATGGAGCCTCCATCCTACTAAACTACACTGCAGCAGTTACAGATCCACACAGCCTCCATCCTACTAAACTACACTGTAGTAGTTACAGACCCATACAGCTATGGAGCCTCCATCCTACTAAACTACACTGTAGCAGTTACAGACCCATACAGCTATGGAGCCTCCATCCTACTAAACTACACTGTAGCAGTTACAGATCCATACAGCTATGGAGCCTCCATCCTACTAAACTACACTGTAGCAGTTACAGATCCATACAGCTATGGAGCCTCCATCCTACTAAACTACACTGTAGCAGTTACAGATCCATACAGCTATGGAGCCTCCATCCTATTAAACTACACTGTAGCAGTTACAGATCCATACAGCTATGGAGCCTCCATCCTACTAAACTACACTGTAGCAGTTACAGATCCATACAGCTATGGCGCCTCCATCCTATTAAACTACACTGTAGCAGTTACAGATCCATACAGCCTCCAGCCTACTAAACTACACTGTAGCAGTTACAGACCCATACAGCTATGGAGCCTCCATCCTACTAAACTACACTGTAGCAGTTACAGATCCATACAGCTATGGAGCCTCCATCCATCCTACTAAACTACACTTCCTGAGTTACACTTACACACAGGTGTTGGGAGCACGCTAGGTAGCTTATTAGCACAGGTGGTCGCCTCTTGTCTTCCGTCTGTTTTCCGTAAACACGAGCGATAACATGGAGATATGGTCACGTGGAAACCCCAACCCGATCAAGTGTGTATCAATGTAACTTTAATAAAAAAATATATGTATTATTTCTCACTGATATGAAAAATAAGATTCTTATGTTTCTAAAACCGTACCGCAAGCGATGCGTGTTAATATTCCGACCGAGCGTTGGGAATCTCAACAAAACTCCTCCCTACGGAAGACGCCTTCGTCCAATGACTATTATAATGTAATGGAACTGAGAGAGTCATGATCAAGTGCTAGGTTGCCACTAGATACGCTGGCTAAGCTAGCTAGCTAGCTAGCTAGCTGCAGTGTCAACCATGTAGCTAGCTAACGTTAACTAGATAAATGGGTCAGTCCAGTCACAGATTATCCAATATATTGACAAGGTACTTCATACAGAGAAATAGTAATGAAGTATTTTTGTAGGTACTAACTCCGTATTAGTTTGTTGTACAAAGCCCAATGGGAAATTGAGTTATTTTTTTTATTTTGTATTTTTTTAGGGGGATAAATGCCGAAAATAAGGTTTGTGGTGAACACAGGCTTTGGAGATTTTACACGTTTTATCCTATAAATTAATCTTCATAAACTAACGTAACTTTTTTATGTGAATTTTGAAGTATTTACAGTGTATGTAATCAGCAAAAACACCTACTGTAAACACATAAAGGGTTCATCATTCGTAAAGGTCATGTTAACTGACTGATATTATCTCATAGAACAAAACGTATACAGTAAGCTCTCGTAAACCCGTGTTAACCTCAGACCTTATTTTTTGGTGTTTATCCTAAAAAAAAAAAAACTTTTCGTTCCCCTTTCTGTTTCCCCATAGGAATGGTTGAATGAACCAGACGTAACTAACTTTCCAAGATTTTAGGACTACAAGCTGGCGAGTTTTATTGGCCACTCTAAAAAAAATGTAAAGAAATGTCTTTAAAAAGGCAATTGGAAGGAGGCAAGATCAGGTGGGAACATTCTAGCCAATGAGAGGTTAGATACAGATGTGATAACAGTTCTCGGGATGTCACATGTCCTACTTATATCAGCACACTGGTAACAACCTTAGCATTAAAAACTTCTATGATCAAATAATTCACAACATTTGTTGTTAACCAAATTCGACACTCTCTTATTGACGTCCGTACAAAAAGAAACGCCTCGTTTGGTGAGCTGATGAAAATGCCACCAGCTGGAGGAGACAGATTTTGGGCCCAGTTATGCCTCTCACCTCGTCTCTTCCTCTCTGGTCCTGCACAGCATCCTCTCTCTCTCTCTCTCTGTCTCTCTCTCTGTCTCTCTCTCTCTCTCTCTCTCTCTCTCTGTCTCTCTCTCTGTCTCTCTCTCTCTGTCTCTCTCTCTCTGTCTCTCTCTCTCTGTCTCTGTCTCTGTCTCTGTCTGTGTGTGTGTTTCTAAATGTCATTCTGTTTTTATGACTTGGCATATAAACACATCTGGCAAACAGTCAGGGTATCATCGCAGTAAGCCTTTTGTGACATATACATATGTTATGTCTAGAAGGGATACAGATTTTCACAAAAAAATGTACTTTTCGTAGCAGGTTGGGAGAACTTACATAGCAGGTTAGGATAATTTACATGGCAGGTTAGGATAACTTACATGGCAGGTTAGGATAACTTACATGGCAGGTTAGGAGAACTAACATAGCAAATTAAGAGGAGTAGGTTAAGATTAGGAAAAGGGTTAGGGTTAGCTAAAATACAAAAGAAAATCAACTTTTCACGTCAATTTGACAAAAGCTGTATCCCATCTAGACACCCTTGGCAGGAGAAAAAGATGATTGAGTTGAAAGTTTATCGTTCTACAGTAGACCCAGGGGCGCCATGCACACCCAAAATCTGAGGGGGAACAGAATATTTATTTGTATTTTTTATTTCACCGTTATTTAACCAGGTCGGCCAGTTGAGAACTAGTTCTCATTTACAACTGCGACCTGCCCAAGATAAAGCAAAGCAGTGTGACACAAACAACAACACAGAGTTACACATGGAATAAACAAACGTACAGTCAATAACACAATAGAAAAGTCTATATACAGTGAGTGCAAATGTAGTAAGATTAGGGAGGTTAGGCAATAAATAGGCCGTAGTGGTGAAATAATTACAATTTCGCAAATAAACACTGGAGTGATAGATGTGCAGAAGATGAATGTGCAAATAGAGATACTGTGGTGGAAAGGAGCAAAAATATATAAATAAATAAAATAAATAAATAACAATATGGGGATGAGGTAGTTGGATGGGCTATTTACAGATGGGCTATGTACAGGTTGTCACGCCCTGACCATAGACAGCCCTTGGTTCTCTATGGTATAGTAGGTCAGGGCGTGATTGGGGGTGTTCTGTGTTGTTTATTTCTATGTTGGTGTGCTTGGTATGGTTCCCAATCAGAGGCAGCTGTTTAGCGTTGTCTCTGATTGGGGATCATATTTAGGCAGCCATTTCCCCACTGTGTTTTGTGGGATCTTGTTTTTGTGTAGTTGCCTATGAGCACTGCTTGAGCTTCACGTATCGTCTAATCTTTGTTGTTTTGTGCGTTTCACTTCAATAAAATATGTGGAACCCAGATCACACTGCACGTTGGTCAGAGTATGCTTCCAGTTCGTACGACGAACGTGACACAAGTGCAATGATCTGTAAGCTGCTCTGATAGCTGATGCTTAAAGTTAGTGAGGGAGATATGAGTCTCCAGCTTCAGTGATTTTTGCAATTCGTTCCAGTCATTGGCAGCAGAGAACTAGAACGAAAGGCGGCCAAAAGAGGAATTGGCTTTGGGGGTGACCAGTGAAATACACCTGCTGGAGCGCGTGCACAAAGCGAGGTCCATACAGAAATGGTTTGTCGAGATCGGTGTGGAAGAACTTGACTGGCCTGCACAGAGCCCTGACCTCAACTCCATTGAACACCTTTTGGATGAATCGGAATGCCGACTGCGAGCCAGTCCTAATCGGTCAACATCAGTGCCGCTGGCCAATCGGATGGCTCAGATGAGTGCGTCTGCAGTAACACAGCAGGCTTTAAAGAAAGATACAGTAGAGTTGATACGGTGAGATTTCAGAACGTTTAAAACCACGACCAGAGAGAGAGACTGTCAACGAATTCAGCAAAGACCTGCTGTCTCTAAACGTTTAAAACCACGACTAGAGAGAGAGAGAGACTGTCAACCAATACAGCAAAGACCTGCTGTCTCTAAACGTTTAAAACCACGACTAGAGAGAGAGAGAGACTGTCAACCAATACAGCAAAGACCTGCTGTCTCTAAACGTTTAAAACCACGACTAGAGAGAGAGAGAGACTGTCAACCAATACAGCAAAGACCTGCTGTCTCTAAACGTTTAAAACCACGACTAGAGAGAGAGAGAGACTGTCAACCAATACAGCAAAGAGCTGCTGTCTCTAAACGTTTAAAACCACGACTAGAGAGAGAGAGAGACTGTCAACCAATACAGCAAAGACCTGCTGTCTCTAAACGTTTAAAACCACGACTAGAGAGAGAGAGAGACTGTCAACCAATACAGCAAAGACCTGCTGTCTCTAAACGTTTAAAACCACGACTAGAGAGAGAGAGAGACTGTCAACAAATACAGCAAAGAGCTGCTGTTTTTATCAGTGACTTCATGTTTCAGTTCTTACTCAGCGCTGTCAACACTTTGTATTCAACACTTTCAAGACATGAAATGTGATTTCTTTCTATTTCCACTCAGTGCTACAACAAGCAGTGCAGCAGTAATGAATGAGTAGGAAAGTGTCATCTGTAGGCTTCCGTTGTTGTTGTTATCAGCGACTTGGGTCTATTTTAATATAGAGGAATATTTCACTTTCTCTGTTCATAGGAGTAACAACATCAATTTGTGCATGAGGCAGAAAATAATGGTTTCGAGGTAAATGGGCCTCCCGAGCCAGAGGCTGTGCTATAAACTTCTAATGTCTGCAATGCTTTACGCTAGAAACAGGCTGTAAAATGCCGGGGAAAGACGTGACTCGGATGCATATGGCATATGTTTGGTTCAAGAGGCTGAGCTATAAACTTCTGAAGATGAGGAGGAATGAAGGTATTTTTTTTATTTTATTTCGGATCCTCAGCAGCTAATCTTCCTGGGCTCTAAAGTTTGCTATACTGATATAATTGATTTGAATACAAGTTAAATGGACCTGATTATATAAAACGGTCTATAATGACACATTAGTCCGCAATGCTTAATGCTAGAAACAAGCTGTAAAATGCAAGATGAAAGACGTGACTCGGATGCATAGGGTACATCTTTGGTTTGTCTCTATGACATCCAGAAGCGGTGCTATAAACTTCTACAGCCGAGAAGCAGTTGTGTAGTGCAATTTGTTCTGGCGTGACGGAGCGAATTTATTTTTAATTTGTTTGTTTTTTATGACTTAATTTCTCGATCAAAATGTGTACAGATTGAATATCATTATAGGATAATAGGTAGATACAATCCATCCTCCAATCTGTTCTCCTGTTAATATCCGGCAGACACCAAGTTAGGCTTACCTCATTTTAAAGTAGGCCAATTATCACTGTCAGTCGTGAATCAATACTTCTTCACGTTTTACCGTAAAGTGCACGTCAATCAAATCAAATGTATTTCTAAAGCCCTTCTTACATCAGCTGATATCTCACAGCGCTGTAACAGATCAGCTGATATCTCACAGCGCTGTAACAGATCAGCTGATATCTCACAGCGCTGTAACAGATCAGCTGATATCTCACAGCGCTGTAACAGATCAGCTGATATCTCACAGCGCTGTAACAGATCAGCTGATATCTCACAGCGCTGTAACAGATCAGCTGATATCTCACAGCGCTGTAACAGATCAGCTGATATCGCACAGCGCTGTAACAGATCAGCTGATATCTCACAGCGCTGTAACAGATCAGCTGATATCGCACAGCGCTGTAACAGATCAGCTGATATCTCACAGCGCTGTAACAGATCAGCTGATATCTCACAGCGCTGTAACAGATCAGCTGATATCTCACAGCGCTGTAACAGATCAGCTGATATCTCACAGAGCTGTAACAGATCAGCTGATATCTCACAGCGCTGTAACAGATCAGCTGATATCTCACAGCGCTGTAACAGATCAGCTGATATCTCACAGCGCTGTAACAGATCAGCTGATATCTCACAGCGCTGTAACAGATCAGCTGATATCTCACAGCGCTGTAACAGATCAGCTGATATCTCACAGCGCTGTAACAGATCAGCTGATATCTCACAGCGCTGTAACAGATCAGCTGATATCTCACAGCGCTGTAACAGATCAGCTGATATCTCACAGAGCTGTAACAGATCAGCTGATATCTCACAGCGCTGTAACAGATCAGCTGATATCTCACAGCGCTGTAACAGATCAGCTGATATCTCACAGCGCTGTAACAGATCAGCTGATATCTCACAGCGCTGTAACAGATCAGCTGATATCTCACAGCGCTGTAACAGATCAGCTGATATCTCACAGCGCTGTAACAGATCAGCTGATATCTCACAGCGCTGTAACAGATCAGCTGATATCTCACAGCGCTGTAACAGATCAGCTGATATCTCACAGCGCTGTAACAGATCAGCTGATATCTCACAGCGCTGTAACAGATCAGCTGATATCTCACAGCGCTGTAACAGATCAGCTGATATCTCACAGCGCTGTAACAGATCAGCTGATATCTCACAGTGCTGTAACAGAAAACGTTATGTTCTGTCTCATGCACAAATTCATGTTGTTACTCCAATCAGTCTCTTATCAGTTTCACGGTAATATGCATTTATATCTTCTTGAATAACCGAGCGAATTAAAGCAGATGGTTGTTAATAATAAACTACTAGTAGTTCTTTTAGGACTATTTTGTTTCAAAGTATAGCCTGCGGTGCTGAGTTTTTTGGCCGCATGTGGACAATATTTTATTCAGCTTCGGATAGGAAATGACTGAGGAGGTGTTGTTGGTGTAACATATTATAGGCTTACTATGCTACAGTAGGGTTTAATATGCTATTATATTCAGATCTGCTATGTAAAATACTAATGAATCATTATGTGATTTTTTGTTCCAGACATTTATTTAGCTTTTGGATCTAACTTTAGCAAACGACCACTATTGTGAGAAATGCTACTAATCTTCTATTTGTAATAATAAAAATAAGTGACGTGTAGGACTATTGGATGTAGGGAACATCTTGATGAGGTTTTACTGTGAGCGATCTGAGCACCGTTTGAATCGTGGTACTGAAAGGAGACAAGAAGGAGTCACGTATCGTTTTCGGTTCCACTGCGCAACACGGGTTTCATGGAGTTGAATCAACAGACGTGGTGAATTTGGATCCTACATCTGGCGGATGTGACGGTAAAGGTTCGCACTGGTGGATCACTGCTTTGGCAATAGAGGTGAATTCAAGACTGTTTTGAGGACATCCTTTTAATAAGCAACCCATGGTAGAGTTTTCTGTCTGTGGCTGTTCTTGTTACGTCGGATTTGTTAGGACTCTGCCAGTGGAGGCTGGTGAGGGGAGGACGGCTCATAATAATGGCTGGAACGGAGCGAATGGCATCAAACACATGGAAAGCATGTGTTTAGTGTATTTGATAACATTCCACTAATTCCGGTCCAGCCATTACCATGAGTCTGTCCTCCCCAATTAAAGAACAACCAACCTCCAGTGCTCTGCACAGCCTACAGTTAATAAGTCATGCCACTGCCATAGAGAGAGAATACAGGGAAGAAACCACCATTTAGGCTGCCTACCTACAGACTGCCATAGCCTATATGTTGATTTAGTTTGTCGTTCTATCGTTTTCATGGAATTTAATGGTAATTAGGCCTAAATAAAATTTATTTCGAATTTATCAGAATTCATTTTCGAGAAATAATTTTACCTTGCTTGCAGTCTGGTGGTGAATTCTCAATTTGAAAAAAAGTAAGGGAGCGCTGCAACAGGCTATTAAACAACATGCTAACTCTAAATCAGTCAGGAACAAGCCAGGCTATTAAACAACATGCTAACTCTAAATCAGTCAGGAGCTAGCCAGGCTATTAAACAACATGCTAACTCTAAATCAGTCATCAACAAGCCAGGCTATTAAACAACATGCTAACTCTAAATCAGTCAGGAACAAGCCAGGCTATTAAACAACATGCTAACTCTAAATCAGTCAGGAACAAGCCAGGCTATTAAACAACATGCTAACTCTAAATCAGTCATCAACAAGCCAGGCTATTAAACAACATGCTAACTCTAAAATCTGTCATCAACAAGCCAGGCTATTAAACAACATGCTAACTCTAAATCAGTCAGGAACAAGCCAGGCTATTAAACAACATGCTAACTCTAAATCAGTCATCGACAAGCCAGGCTATTAAACAACATGCTAACTCTAAATCAGTCAGGAACAAGCCAGGCTATTAAACAACATGCTAACTCTAAATCAGTCAGGAACAAGCCAGGCTATTAAACAACATGCTAACTCTAAATCAGTCAGGAGCTAGCCAGGCTATTAAACAACATGCTAACTCTAAATCAGTCATCAACAAGCCAGGCTATTAAACAACATGCTAACTCTAAATCAGTCAGGAACAAGCCAGGCTATTAAACAACATGCTAACTCTAAATCAGTCAGGAACAAGCCAGGCTATTAAACAACATGCTAACTCTAAATCAGTCATCAACAAGCCAGGCTATTAAACAACATGCTAACTCTAAAATCTGTCATCAACAAGCCAGGCTATTAAACAACATGCTAACTCTAAATCAGTCAGGAACAAGCCAGGCTATTAAACAACATGCTAACTCTAAATCAGTCATCGACAAGCCAGGCTATTAAACAACATGCTAACTCTAAATCAGTCAGGAACAAGCCAGGCTATTAAACAACATGCTAACTCTAAATCAGTCAGGAGCTAGCCAGGCTATTAAACAACATGCTAACTCTAAATCAGTCAGGAGCTAGCCAGGCTATTAAACAACATGCTAACTCTAAATCAGTCAGGAACTAGCCAGGCTATTAAACAACATGCTAACTCTAAATCAGTCAGGAACAAGCCAGGCTATTAAACAACATGCTAACTCTAAATCAGTCAGGAACAAGCCAGGTAGCCTAAAAAGGAATGAAAATGATTTTTTTTAGGATATATTATCATTATTTCAAGGCTATAGCCTGTCATTTAAGAAATCTAAATTGTGAAGCATTTGTCACACGCTACAGACTGGCAGAAGCTCTCAGTATTTAAACAATTCATTAAAAACAGCACTTCAACAACATGCTTATGCATTTAGCATTTAGGCTGTATAAAATGAGAAATACTTAGAATTAAATAATAATGACATGTAAAATGCCTTATTAGGCTATACAGTCTTTCTACAGTGCTTTTTGGAAGCATGAGTTTGGCCAGTCTGGTTTGAGGATCATGTGGTGAGCTATGCATGCTTAGATTGTTAATTTAGTCTAGCAGATGCTCTCATATTACCATGCCCTAATCACAGTCAACACGCATCTATTTTGTAACAACAATATCATGGAATAAAATAGAATAAATTACAAAATCATAGTTTCCCAAATGATTTGTTTGTGCATATAGGCTTACAGTTGGTCGCAGATGTAAATGAGAACGTGTTCTCAACTGGCCTACTTGGTTAAATAAAGGTGAAATAAATAATAAAAACAACGATATGTGGCTGCTGTGTTAAACAATGACTGGCTTTTTCTCAAATTCACTGATGTTCAGATACTTCAGTTGTAACTGGTTCTGTTGAGCTCAATCTTTACAGTTAATAGACAACTTTTGCACTGTTCCGTAGCTTAGCCGATCCTTTAAAAAAAATACAAATAGTAGCCTGTATCCAATGTCTTTGGTGTTTTAATAGTAGCCTGTATAGCAATCAAATGTCTCTGGTGTTTTAATAGTAGCCTGTATCCAATGTCTCTGGTGTTTTATTAGTAGCCTGTATAGCAATCAAATGTCTCTGGTGTTTTAATAGTAGCCTGTATCCAATGTCTCTGGTGTTTTATTAGTAGCCTGTATAGCAATCAAATGTCTCTGGTGTTTTAATAGTAGCCTGTATCCAATGTCTCTGGTGTTTTTATTAGTAGCCTGTATAGCAATCAAATGTCTCTGGTGCTGCAGCATTCGCTCATTCATTGTCATGCTCTGTTGTGGTATTAGAAAAGATTCAGCTTGTCTCCAGTCATGTAAAATGATGAATAATTGCATGAAATGTGTTTATAAAAAAGGCAATTGTCACGGTGTTCTGGGAATCCACAACCTTCCGGCTACTTTGCTGACAAAACGAATAACAGTTTCTAAAACTGAATATCTGTGGCTCTGGTCTGTCTGAGGAGTGAGGAGTAAACGGTAGGTATTTTCTCTGCTATCCACTTCATGTTTTAATTACTGGGTGTAAGAGTGGCAGGGTAGCCTAGTGGTTAGAGCGTTGGACTAATAGCCGGAAGATTGCAAGTTCGAATCCCCGAGCTGACAAGGTCAAAATCTGTCGTTCTACCCCCTGAACAAGGCAGTTAACCCACTGTTCCTAGGCCGTCATTGAAAATAAGAATTTGTTCTTAACTGACTTGCCTAGTTGAATAAAGGAGGGTCATTTCATTTTTTTCAAGCTTTCAGGGAGGGTCGGGTAAAAATATATTTTACTGAAGGGAGGGACATCCATTTTCATTTCAGAGAGATCCGATTTTCTCCATGTACCCCTCATCATAAATAACGTACAGTCCCTAATTTAGCAGCTCTGACAACACCATGCATCGCTTTCTGCTGCAGGTGACAAGAATATCATTGTGGCTGGCCCAAATGGTACCCTATTCCCCATGGTGGCATGGATTCTGGTCAAAAGTAGTGCACTATATAGGGAATATGATGCCATTTGGGACGTATGCTGTGTGTGTTATTGAATAAACCTGCCTGTCTACTGGGGACGCCTCAGCCCTATTCAGAGGAGGACGGGACCTGCCTGTCTACTGGGGACGCCTCAGCCCTATTCAGAGGAGGACGGGACCTGCCTGTCTACTGGAGACGCCTCAGCCCTATTCAGAGGAGGACTGGACCTGCCTGTCTACTGGGGACGCCTCAGCCCTATTCAGAGGAGGACTGGACCTGCCTGTCTACTGGGGACGCCTCAGCCCTATTCAGAGGAGGACGGGACCTGCCTGTCTACTGGGGACGCCTCAGCCCTATTCAGAGGAGGACGGGACCTGCCTGTCTACTGGAGACGCCTCAGCCCTATTCAGAGGAGGACGGGACCTGCCTGTCTACTGGAGACGCCTCAGCCCTATTCAGAGGAGGACGGGACCTGCCTGTCTACTGGAGACGCCTCAGCCCTATTCAGAGGAGGACGGGACCTGCCTGTCTACTGGAGACGCCTCAGCCCTATTCAGAGGAGGACGGGACCTGCCTGTCTACTGGAGACGCCTCAGCCCTATTCAGAGGAGGACGGGACCTGCCTGTCTACTGGAGACGCCTCAGCCCTATTCAGAGGAGGACGGGACCTGCCTGTCTACTGGAGACGCCTCAGCCCTATTCAGAGGAGGACGGGACCTGCCTGTCTACTGGAGACGCCTCAGCCCTATTCAGAGGAGGACGGGACCTGCCTGTCTACTGGAGACGCCTCAGCCCTATTCAGAGGAAGACGGGAAAGGGAAATAAATAATTAAATTTGACAAAACATCAAAGGCAGAGAGAGAGAGGTCGTAATACCAATTACATATAGAGAGGAAAGTGCTGTAAGAGAGCAGGGGGACAATCATGTGAAATCAGCAACGATGGTCCAGAGAGTACATTAAGTAACAACAATGACTTCTGGAGGCTTAAGGGGGAACACACACACACACACACACACACACACACACACACACACACACACACACACACACACACACACACACACACACACACACACACACACACACACACACACACACACACACACACACACACCCAGCAGCTATGTCAGCAGAACTCTGAACCAGCTCCATCAGAATTACAACCCTAAAATAGAAAACTCTTACAAAACAACACATTTGGCTCCGGACTTCATTTGAGTCACGTACGGTGTATGATTACATGTTGGAAGGGGTTTGTTGAGTAATCTGTGTAATGAATACCCAGGGAGAAAAAAGGTGTAGATTCCCGCGCAGAGCACGGCAGGTGTTTATTTCGTAGAAGGCAGGAATCGTGGTCACAGGCAGGTAATGGTCATACACAGGTAGGTGAATCAAAACGATCTATCCCTCAGATAAACAAAGAAGCAGGCCTAAACAAGCAGGCATGGTAAACTAGTGGGTTTCGGTTCTGTGTATTAAAAGGACTATTATAAAGCCTAAAAACTACGTAAACAATTCACTAAAGTGGAAAATATGATTAGCACCTTAAAGCCCAATACAGCTGTTAAGTCAGACAGCCTGAGACAAACTGCCCAGGTTTGGTATTCCAAACAACACACAATAGGACGGTTAGGGGGAGAGAAGGGAGACAGACTTAGTGGAAGTCTAGGCTTGAAGGATAAACACTTGTCCAAATAACAGCTTGTCGGAGCAGACAGGTTTCTAAGTTGTCCTTGAACTTGTTTTGTTTCCGTACCTATTGGGGCCCTACTGCTTCCCAAATGGCGCCCTACTGCCTTCACAGTGCACTACTTTCGACCAGACGCCGGATTATAGTGCGCTAATAAAGGGAATAGGGTTGTATTTAGGAGGCGGTGTGTGATGAGATGAGAGCACAGAGCAGCCCGTCATACATTATTCTATCCTATAATGAGGGAGGGAGCATGTCTACCGTACACTGAATGTATAACTCACTATCTACATGCTAATTGATACACTTAGAGAAAAAGCTTCTGGTTCCAAGTAGAATCATTTTGGGTTCCATCTAGAATCCAGAGGTTTCTACCTGGAACCAAAAAGGCAAAACATTTTTTAATTTGATTTCTTTTTTTTAACCTTGTTTTCTCGCCAATTTCGTGGTATCCAATTGGTAGTTACAGTCTTGTCTCATCGCTGCAACTCCCGTATGGACTCGGGAGAGGCGAAGGTCGAGAGCAGTGCGTCCCTATGAAACACAACCCAATCAAGATGCACTGCTTCTTGACACAATGTCCACTTAACCCGGAAGCCAGCGGCACCAATGTGTCGGAGGAAACGCCATACACCTGGCGACCGTGTCAGCGTGCACTGCGCCCGGCTCGCCACAGGAGTCGCTAGTGTGCGATGGGACAAGGACATCCCGGGGGGTCAGGAGAGGCCGGCTGCAACAGAGCCTAGACTCGAACACAGAATCTCTAGTGGCACTGCCTTAGACCACTGCACCACTCGGGAGGACATAAAAAAAAATAAAAAAAATGGAACCAAAAAGGATTGTCCTATGGGGACAGTCGAAGAACCCTTTTGGAACCCTTTTTTGTAAGAGTGAGAGAGAGAGAGAACCTTTGTTGGGTAGTGGCTGGGGATAAGGAGGCGTTTTGGAAGCGTTCCCAGTTTGTTTCTATACAGTATCTGCATGTAATTGCTGCCTGAGATGTTATTGTAAGAGCACACATCTGTGAAAAAAATATCTCTACTTTAGATTGCAGTTCTGTTAATTGTTTTTGTAGTGTGTCCCTGGCTCATACATCTCATTATAAGAACAACATGGATCACCTAGTAGGGAATTAAGGCTTATATTTAGTTTGTTATTGGGGTAAATCCATCCGAATTCAATCATCTTTGAACAGTACGTCTTTTGATTTACATATTGATTTACATATTTTCCCGTTGTAGAAGTGCTCAGAAAGTTACTTTTTTTTTTGGGGACCTGAATGCCAAAACATTCAGGAAAAGTTGCTCAAAATGTTTCATACCCCCACCATACCATGAGACATACATATCTTCATCACGGAAAAATATTATAATTTAAAAGTTTACAAACAGGGTTGTCAAACTATTTTATAATTTCTTTAAACCTTTAACGTCAATTACTGTATCTAAAAACAGATTGACACATGATGTAACATGGACCCTTTTTTTTTACATCATCGTGTTGTACCCGCCAGCAGAGACGCAACAAGCTCTTGAATACAGGGTGGGCGTCATGTTTTGGTTGATCAATTTACTAAAATGGGAATAAAATTGAAATACCAAACTTTAGATCCACACATCAGAGAAATGTTGACTTGAATGGGGAAAACATCTGTTGTTTTAAATGAGACTGTCAATCCTGCATAGGAAACCTATTGAAATCATAGAAATATAGATAATAGAATAGACTTGACCGTTTTAGTTGACGTTTGACTGTGATTGGACCGGCGGTCATCTTTATGCTAGTAATTAGAAGCTAAATTGCAGTGGACTAAAGGGATAGGTCCATTCTGTGAATTCTATTTCCATGACAACCACCCAGTATTCGGGCACAACACACACAAAAAAAAAAAAAAAAACAGCATTTGCGAAAATGAAAAAAAAAAAAATCGTAGTTTATGCGTTTTTAGGTTGTTTACGTTAAAGGTTAAAAAGATTACGTAATGTTTGTTAAAAAACTTTTTTTTTTTTTTTCAAGATATAATACAATTGTTAGACAACACTGTTTATAGGCTTTTATATTATATCAAAATATCAAACGCAACTGTTTATCTTTTCCGGCATTGAAGACAAGGGGGGCAGCGTAGCCTAGTAGTTAGAGCGTTGGACTATTAACTGAAAGGTTGCAAGATTGAATCCCCGAGCTGACATGGTATAAATCTGTCGTTCTGCCCCTGAACAAGGCAGTTAACCCACTGTTCCTAGGCCGTCATTCAAAATAAAAATTTGTTCTTAACTGACTTGCCTAGTTAAATAAAAAGTCCAGAATGAGGAGCTGTAGCCTAACTCTGGTTTGATGATAAATGATGTTAGTGTAGAATCTGCATAGTCAGTTTAGTATACCATTGATTGTCTATGTTGTTTACCCATATAGTTATCTTCTAACATGTTTGATCACAACTCTGTCTGAATCCCAAATCCCTGGTCAAAAGTAGTGCACTACATAGGGAATAGGGTGTGGTTTGGGACACAGCCTATGTAAACAGTGAGGGATTGATCCCAGTATAGACCTGTTAGTAAGTGTTTGTTTCCTCGTCCTGATGAGCAGAAAGCAGATGTCTTCGGGAGACAGCCCACACCCTTCTGACTCATCGTCCTCCAGCTCTAGAACTGTCGATCTCTGTCTCTCTGGCTGTCGCTCTCTTAATTTCAATTTAAGGCTTTTATCCCTCCTCTCTCTCTCTCTCAGTTCAAATTCAATTCAAGGGCTTGGCATGGGGAACATAAACTCAGCAAAAAAAGAAACGTCCTCTCACTGTCAACTGCTTTTATTTTCAGCAAACTTAACACGTGTAAATATTTGTATGAACATAACAAGATTCAACAACTGAGACATAAACTGAACAAGTTCCACAGACATGTGACTAACAGAAATGGAATAATGTGTCCCTGAACAAAGGGTGGGGTTTGGGGGGTCAAAATCAAAAGTAACTCCAGTATCTGGTGTGGCCACCAGCTGCATTAAGTACTGCAGTGCATCTCCTCCTCATGGACTGCACCAGATTTGCCAGTTCTTGCTTACCCCACACTTCCACCAAGGCCCCTGCAAGTTCCCGGAGATTTCTGGGGGGAATGGCCCTAGCCCTCAACCGCCGATCCAACAGGTCCCAGACGGGCTCAATGGGATTGAGATCCGGGCTCTTTGCTGGTCATGGCAGAACACTGACATTCCTGTCTTGCAGGAAATCACGCACAGAACGAGCAGTATGGCTGGTGGCATTGTCATGCTGGAGGGTCATGTCAGGATGAGCCTTCAGGAAGGGTACCACATGAGGGAGGAGGATGTCTTCCCTGTAACGCACAGCGTTGAGATTGCCTGCAATGACAACAAGCTCAGTCCGATGATGCTGTGACACACCGCCCCAGACCATGACGGACCCTCCACCTCCAAATCGATCCCGCTCCAGAGTACAGGCCTCGTTGTAACGCTCATTCCTTCAACGATAAACGCGAATCCGACCATCACCTCTGGTGAGACAAAACCACGACTCATCAGTGAAGAGCACTTTTTGCCAGTCCTGTCTGGTCCAGCGACGGTGGGTTTGTGCCCATAGGTGATATTGTTGCCGGTGATGTCTGGTGAGGACCTGCCTTACATCAGCCCTACAAGCCCTCAGTCCAGCCTCTCTCAGCCTATTGTGGACTGTCTGAGCACTGATGGAGGGATTGTGCATTGCTGGTGTAACTCAGGCAGTTGTTGTTGCCATCCTGTACCTGTCCCGCAGGTGTGATGTTCGGATGTACCGATCCTGTGCATGTGTTGTTACAAGTGGTCTGTCACTGCGAGGACGATCAGCTGTCCGTCCCGTCTCCCTGTCAGTACGGACATTGCAATTTATTGCCCTGGCCACATCTGCAGTCTTCATGCCTCCTTACATCATGCCGAAGGCACATTCACACAAATGAGCAGGGCCCTGGGCATCTTTCTTTTGGTGTTTTTCAGAGTCAGTAGAAAGGCCTCTTTAGTGTCCTAAGTTTTCATAACTGTGACCTTAATTGCCTACTGTCTGTAAGCTGTTATTTATTTTACCTTTATTTAACTAGGCAAGTCAGTTAAGAACAAATGATTATTTACAATGACAGCCTAGGAACAGTGGGTTATCTGCCTTGTTCAGGGGCAGAACAACAGATTTTTACCTTGTCAGCTCGGGGATTCTATCTAGGAACCTTTCGGTTACTGGCCCAACGCTTTAACCACTAGGCTACCTGCCGCCCCAGTTAGCCTAGTGGTAGCCTGCCACCGACCTGCCGAACAGTCGTTAAGACCGTTCCACAGGTGCATGTTCATTCATTGTTTATGGTTCATTGAACAAGCATGGGAAACAGTGTTTAAACCCTTTTACAATGAAGATAAGTTATTTGGAGTTTATGTTAACATTGCCAAAGCAAGTGAACTAGATAATGAACAAAAGTGAAATAAACATAAAAAATTAACAGTAAACATTACACTCACAAAAGTTCCAAAATAATAAAGACATTACAAATATCATTATGTGCAAATAGTTAAAGTACAAAAGGGAAAATAAAAAAACATTAATATGGGTTGTATTTACAATAGTGTTTGTTCTTCACTGGTTGCCCTTTTCTTGTGGCAACAGGTCACACATCTTGCTGCTGTGATGAAACACTGTGGTATTTCACCCAATAGATATGGGAGTTTATCAAAATTGGATTTGTTTTTCAAATTCTTTGTGGGTCTGTGTAATCTGAGGGAAATATGTCACTCACTCACTCACTCACTCACTCACTCACTCACTCACTCACTCACTCACTCACTCACTCACTCACTCACTCACACCCCAGCTCAGCCAGGTGCAAATTGGGGGAGGGAAACAATACATAAATAGCTTTGCATGAATGGCTCCTTACCACAATCTATCAATCAGTATAGCAAAAATAATCTCAGCTCCGATGGTCTTAGAAATCATTTTTGCAAAGACGGAGAGAAGCTAGTGTGGAAGGAGCGTCTTCCGAATATGAGGATCGTGAGTCTGACAGTGAGTTGGAAGAAGATGAGATTTACCCTCCAGTACCAGTACCAGGACCAGCCCCAGGACCAGTACCAGGACCAGGACCAGCCCCAGTACCAGGACCAGTACCAGTACCAGTACCAGGACCAGTACCAGTACCAGTACCAGTACCAGCCCCAGCCCCAGTACCAGCCCCAGTACCAGTACCAGTACCAGTACCAGCCCCAGGACCAGTACCAGCCCCAGGACCAGTACCAGTACCAGTACCAGCCCCAGGACCAGTACCAGCCCCAGGACCAGTACCAGCCCCAGGACCAGTACCAGGACCAGTACCAGCCCCAGTACCAGTACCAGCCCCAGGACCAGTACCAGCCCCAGGACCAGTACCAGCCCCAGGACCAGTACCAGGACCAGCCCCAGTACCAGGACCAGGACCAGCCCCAGTACCAGTACCAGTACCAGTACCAGGACCAGCCCCAGTACCAGTACCAGGACCAGCCCCAGTACCAGTACCAGGACCAGTACCAGCCCCAGTACCAGGACCAGCCCCAGTACCAGTACCAGCCCCAGGACCAGTACCAGCCCCAGGACCAGTACCAGCCCCAGGACCAGTACCAGCCCCAGGACCAGTACCAGGACCAGCCCCAGTACCAGGACCAGGACCAGCCCCAGTACCAGTACCAGTACCAGTACCAGGACCAGCCCCAGTACCAGTACCAGGACCAGCCCCAGTACCAGTACCAGGACCAGTACCAGCCCCAGTACCAGGACCAGCCCCAGTACCAGTACCAGCCCCAGGACCAGCCCCAGTACCAGTACCAGGACCAGTACCAGGACCAGCCCCAGGACCAGCCCCAGAACCAGCCCCAGTACCAGGACCAGCCCCAGGACCAGCCCCAGTACCAGGACCAGCCCCAGGACCAGCCCCAGCCCCAGGACCAGCCCCAGGACCAACCCCAGTACCAACCCCAGTACCAGCCCCAGTACCAGGACCAGCCCCAGCCCCAGGACCAGCCCCAGGACCAGCCCGTCAGCACCCAGCTCATCAGCAGCCTGCAGGATGAGAAATATGTATGTCAAAAAATGGTTAAATTGAATGGTCTTCTTGCCTAAGGAATGAGCCACCCTGCATGGCTTTCCAATGTGATAAAAATACAACCAGGGCCGACTCGGATGACAGTTACTCATGTGCAGGACATAAGGTCTTGTTTTGAATTATTCATCCCAGACACCATCCAGAACATCATTCTGGACTGCACTAATTTGGAGGGAAGGTGTGTTTTTGGAGAGAAATGGAAAGAGATGGACCAAACTCATTTACATGCGTACAGTGAGGTTCTCATCCTTGCTGGTGTTTTCAGATCCAAATGGGGAATCCACAGAATCCAGATAACTTTTCCGTGCAACAACGTCTCTGGAAAAATTCACATTATTCCTACGATTATCCGATTTGATAACCGAAATCGACAGAATCCCTTTGTGATGCTGAAACTGGAAGATAACTTTTCTGTGTAACAATTCCACATTCATTTCTAGGATTTTCCGCTTCGATAACCGGGACACCAGACCAGCTCGGCGGCGGAGAGACAAGCTAGCTGCAATCAGGTCAGTATGGGACAAGTGGGTGGATCGCCTTCCCCTGTTTTTTAACACTGGGCCCAGCGTTTCTGTGCAGCTTATGCCATATAGGGGCCGCTGCCACTTCAGGCAGTACATACCATCTAAACCCACAAAATATGGAATCAAGATCTGGGCTGTCTGTGATGCTGCTTCATCATATGTGTGGAACTTGCAAGTGTATATTCGGAAGCTAGATGGAGGGTTCCCTGAGAAGAACCAAGAGATGCGGGTTGTCCTGGATGTGACTACAACATCACGTGCGATAACTTCTTTACTTTGCACAAGCTGGGACTGGAGCTCCTCGAGAGGAAGCTGACGATGGTCGGAACAGTACGGAAAAACAAGCCAGAGTTCCCACCTCAGCTGTTGAACACACGGAACAGGTCTATCAATTCCTCTAAGTTTGTGTTCACGACCAACACGTCCCTAGTGTCCTACTGTACATGCCAAAGAAAGGCAACAATGTGGTACTCATGAGTACGCTGAGTACATAGGGATGGGAGAATCTGTGGCCTGGTTGCCCATCTGCATGAGTACACTGCATAGGGATGGGAGAATCTGTGGCCTGGTTCCCCATCTGCATGAGTACGCTGCATAGGGATGGGAGAATCTGTGGCCTGGTTGCCCATCTGCATGAGTACGCTGCATAGGGATGGGAGAATCTGTGGCCTGGTTGCCCATCTGCATGAGTACGCTGCATAGGGATGGGAGAATCTGTGGCCTGGTTGCCCATCTGCATGAGTACACTGCATAGGGATGGGAGAATCTGTGGCCTGGTTCCCCATCTGCATGAGTACGCTGCATAGGGATGGGAGAATCTGTGGCCTGGTTCCCCATCTGCATGAGTACGCTGCATAGGGATGGGAGAATCTGTGGCCTGGTTGCCCATCTGCATGAGTACGCTGCATAGGGATGGGAGAATCTGTGGCCTGGTTGCCCATCTGCATGAGTACGCTGCATAGGGATGGGAGAATCTGTGGCCTGGTTGCCCATCTGCATGAGTACACTGCATAGGGATGGGAGAATCTGTGGCCTGGTTCCCCATCTGCATGAGTACGCTGCATAGGGATGGGAGAATCTGTGGCCTGGTTCCCCATCTGCATGAGTACGCTGCATAGGGATGGGAGAATCTGTGGCCTGGTTCCCCATCTGCATGAGTACACTGCATAGGGATGGGAGAATCTGTGGCCTGGTTGCCCATCTGCATGAGTACACTGCATAGGGATGGGAGAATCTGTGGCCTGGTTGCCCATCTGCATGAGTACACTGCATAGGGATGGGAGAATCTGTGGCCTGGTTGCCCATCTGCATGAGTACACTGCATAGGGATGGGAGAATCTGTGGCCTGGTTCCCCATCTGCATGAGTACACTGCATAGGGATGGGAGAATCTGTGGCCTGGTTGCCCATCTGCCCCGACCCACAAAACCAACAACTCCAATACAGGAAGTAAGTGTGAGTGATGTTGTTGTGTGTGTGTGTGTGTGTGTGTGTGTGTGTGTGTGTGTGTGTGTGTGTGTGTGTGTGTGTGTGTGTGTGTGTGTGTGTGTGTGTGTGTCTGACTCTCCTATTATGATCCCCAATATTGTTTCTCACTTCCTGACACTATTCTTTAAAATTGATTTAAACAATCCAAGAAACATTTATCATTTCTATCAAATACTGTGTGTAAAATTTGTCCTTCCAATTTATTCAGTTCAAAGAAATAAACATCAATAGTGATGAAAACATTGTTCCATTTATATTTCTTTAGACCTCCTGTTGTGTTCGTTTCATTTTAATTAATTATGTGTTCCCGGTCCAAAATGACCGCCCCCACTACAGCTGATTTATAAATCCATAATAATACATATACAGAGGGGAGAACAAGTATTTGATACACTGCCGATTTTGCATGTTTTCCTACTTACAAAGCATGTAGAGGTGTCACATCCTGACCAGTAATAGGGGTTATTTGTTATTGTAGTTTGGTCAGGACGTGGCAGGGGGTGTTTGTTTTATGTGGTTCGGGGTGGTGGTTTGTTTAGTAGGGTATTTGATTTATGCATTCCGGGGGGTTTTGGGGCACTGTTCTATGTTAGTGTATTTCTATGTTCTGTCTAGTCTTTTGTATTTCTATGTTTTGTTTATTGGGGTTGGACTCTCAATTGGAGGCAGGTGTTTTCTAGTTGCCTCTTATTGAGAGTCCTATATATAGGTATGTGTTTGAGTGCTTTGTGTATAGCCTTGTGCCTTACCAGCCTGTGAATAGTCGTTGTGTTTTCTTTGTGTACGTGTTTATTTTGGTTCTCCTTCTTCACCAAATAAAAGAAGATGAGTGCACACTCCTGCTGGGTTTTGGTCCACTTTATCTGACGACAACCGTTAGAGGTCTGTAATTTTTTATCATAGGTACACTTCAACTGTGAGAGATGGAATCTAAAACAAAAATCCAGAAAATCACATTTGTATGATCTTTAAGTAATTAATTAGCATTTTATTGCATGACATAAGTATTTGATACATCAGAAAAGCAGAACCTAATATTTGGTACAGAAACCTTTGTTTGCAATTACAGAGATCATACGTTTCCTGTAGTTCTTGACCAGGTTTGCACACACTGCAGCAGGGATTTTGGCCCACTCCTCCATACAGACCTTCTCCAGATCCTTCAGGTTTCGGGGCTGTCGCTGGGCAATACGGACTTTCAGCTCCCTCCAAAGATTTTCTATTGGGTTCAGGTCTGGAGACTGGCTAGGCCACTCCAGGACCTTGAGATGCTTCTTACGGAGCCACTCCTTAGTTGCCCTGGCTGTGTGTTTCGGGTCGTTGTCATGCTGGAAGACCAAGCCACGACCCATCTTCAATGCTCTTACTGAGGGAAGGAGGTTGTTGGCCAAGATCTCGCATAGGAAGACGTAGGAAAACACTGCCGATTTTGCAGGTATCAAATACTTGTTCCCCCCACTGTATTATCACCTAATGTTGTGTTAGATCTTTTTATCAACTTAAGTTCTTGTGAACATTACAAGTTTGGAACATCTATTTGCTATTGATGGCCTGTAGGCCTCATTGACCTGAGTTCATACAACTTGTTTTTGAATTAAAAAAGCATATTGTATGGATTATTCTGACTATAACAATTACTCAGATGAAACATATTGGGCTATTTATCACAGACTACTTCACTGTCAGTTTCCTGGCCTCTCTCCTCCTCACCAGTGTCATGATCAAAGATGTGATCTAGAGCCTCACATTGTCACACCCTGATCAGTTTCACCTGTCCTCGTTATTGTCTCCACCCTGTCCAGGTGTTGCTTGTTTTCCCCAGTGTATTTATCCCTATGTTTCCTGTCTCTCTGTGCCAGTGTATTTATCCCTGTGTTTCCTGTCTCTCTGTGCCAGTTCGTCTTGTATGTCCAAGCCTACCAGCGGTTTTCCCAGTTTCCTGCTTTGTCTTTTCTCCTTTTGCTAGTCCACCCGGTCTGACCATTGCTTGTTTTCTGGACTCCATGCCCGCCTGCCTGACCATTCTGCCTGCCCTGACCTCGAGCCTGCCTGCCGTTTGGTACCTCCTGGACTCTAATCTGGTTATGACCTTTTTGCCTGTCCACGACCATTCTTGCCTATTCCCTTTGGATTTATTAAACATCTTTAACTCCAACCATCTGCCTCCTGTGTCTGCATCTGTGTCATGATACACATACAGTATATCATTTGGTCATTGTGCTGCCACAGAATGAAATGTGAGCAAGGCCTCAAATAAGGTTTATATACCAGAGCTGCGAGAAAAGTTCTATGTATTATTGAAACAATGTTGCAATTGTGAGAACGCCAACAGGTGTGGTTCCCGTGGAGGAAAGATTATATTTGGGAAAGGTTCCTGTGGGGGTTGCCATGGAAGCCAAGAAGGGGAGTGAGGTGTGTGTGTGTGTGTGTGTGTGTGTGCTCAAACACACATGCATGTGGGGTCTGGGAGAGTAAGTGTGTCCATCTGATGAATGGGCATGTGCCTGAACTCAATTTTAAACACTAATTGTAGTCTCACCCATTCATTGACCCGGGACACCACAGGTGTACAAAAGTGAAATAAAACACCCAAAATGTAATGAAAATCATCAATGTATTTTGTGTGTTCAGATGCCCAGTGTGGACAAAGTCATGAAACCTTATGACAATCAGATTAAAGGAACTACATTTTTCAGAGAGAAATCTTGTAAATCGATTTATTCCACCCATGTCTTGACTATAATAGATTTTTGTTTACAGGTAAATGACAAATATTAACCATGTCTATATTGCTTGTAATTGATATAAGTCAACATTAAGTATTTTTACATAAATTGTTATGGCTGTATTGTTTTAAAAAACCAATAATGTTATTGGTCCAGCAGACCCGTGAACAATAAAAATAAATGTGTGAATAATAAAAACATGAACACCGCACATGGGTTAAGAATGATGGAGGCCACTGTGTTCTTGGGGACCTTCAATGCTGCAGAAATGTTAAGGTACCCTTCCCCAGATCTGTGCCTTGACACAATCCTGTCTCGGAGCTCTACGGACAATACCGTCGACCTCATGACTTGGTTTTTGCTCTGACATGCACTGTCAACTGTGTGACCTTATATAGACAGGTGTGTGCCTTTCCAAATCATGTCCAAGCAATTGAATTTACCACAGGTGGACTCCAATCAAGTTGTAGAAACATCTCAAGGATGATCAATGGAAACAGGATGCACCTGAGCTCAATTTCGAGTCTCATAGCAAATGGTCTGAATACTTATGTAAATAAGGTATTTCTGTTTTTTATTTGTAATAAATTTGCAAACATTTCTAAAAACCTGTTTTCACTTTGTCGTTATGGGGTATATTGTGTGTAGATTGATGAGGGAAAAAAATAAATGTATTCCATTTTAAAATAAGGCTGTAACGTAACAAAATGTGGAGAATGTCAAGGGGTCTGAATTCTTTTCCCGAAATGTACTGTACATTGCCAAAGCAAACATATCAACACAAATCCTGGTATTCCTCGAAACATTTACGAAAATAATCATGGCCTCTAAATCTTCCAGCTATCTACTGGATCCTATTCCAACTAAACTATTCCTGTGTTTGGCCCTCCTTTATTGAACATAGTAAGTGGCTCCCTATCCTCTGGATGTGTACCAAACTCACTAAAAGTGGCAGTAATAAAGCCTCTCTTGAAAAAGCCAAACTTTGACCCAGAAAATATTTAACTGTCAGCCTATATCAAATCTCCCATTCCTCTCAAAAAAAAATTGAAAAAGCTGTTGCTCAGCAACTCACTGCCTCCCTGAGGACAAACAATGAATACGATCTGCTCCAGTCTGGTTTTAGACCCCATCATAGAACTGAGACCACAATCGTGAAGGTGGTAAATCACCTTTTAATGGCATCAGACCAAGGCTCTGCGTCTATTCTCGTGCTCCTTTAGTGCTGCTTTCGACACCATTGATCACCACATTCTTTTCGGAAAGATTGGAAACCGTAATTGTTTTTATGTGGACAAGATCTTGCCTAGTTTAGATCCTATCTGTTCGGGAAAGATATCAGTTTGTCTCTGTGGATGGTTTGTCCTCTGACAAATCAGTGGTAGGTTTCAGAGTTCTTCAAAATTCCATTCTAGGACCACTATCGTCTTGGTGATGTCATCTGGAAACACAATGTCAACTTTCACTGCTGACACATAACCGGAACACGCTTAGAAAATAAGGTTCTATCTAAGAACATAAAACGGTTCTTTGGTTCTATGGGGACAGCCGATTCCAGACTATCACAACCGTCCATGATTGGGAGTCCCATAGGGCGGCGCACACCCATCTTTGGAAGGTGTAGGCCGTCATTATAAATAAGAATTTGTTCTTAACTGACTTGCCTAGTTAAAAACTTCTTAAGGCTAGGGGGCAGTATTTTGACGTCCGGATGAAAAGCGTGCCCAAAGTAAACTGCCTGCTACTCAGGCCCAGAATCTAGGATATGCATATTATTAGTAGATTTGGATAGAAAACACTCTGAAGTTTCTAAAACTGTTTGAATAATGTCTGTGAGTATAACAGGACTGATTTGGCAGGCGAAACAGGTCAATCTGATTTCTATTAGTCTTCTATGGGAAGCCCTTTTTAATAGGAATATGATTGCAGTTCCTATGGCTTCCACTAGATGTCAACAGTCTTTAGAAATTGGTTTGATGTTTTTCTTTTGAGAAATTAAGAAGTAGTCCTGTTCTTTCCATGTGTCACTCAGAGGGACTCAAGTCTTTTGGTGCGCGTGACCTGGATTGCGCTTCACGTTGTTTTTATCCGGTATTGAACACAGCATTTCCCATCTTAAATTTTATCAATTATTTACGTTTTAGGGTACCTAAGTTTGGATTAGGAAAGTTGTTTGAATTGTTTGGACCAAGTTACCAGGTAACTTATTAGATACTTTGTAGGCATGTTGGGCGAGTTGAAACCGGTGTATTTCTGAATCAAACGCGCCAAATAAATTGACATTTTGGGGTTATAAAGAAGGAATTTATCGAACAAAAGGACCATTTGTGATGTTTCTGGGACATTTTGGAGTGCCAACAGAAGAAGATCTTCAAAGGTAAGGCATAAATTATATCGTTATTTCTGACTTTTGTGTCGCACCTGGCTGGTTGAAATATGATTTTCATGTGTTTGTATGCGGGGTGCTGTCCTCAGATAATCACACGGTCTGCTTTTGCCGTAAAGCCTTTTTGAAATCTGACACTGCGGCTGGATTAACAAGAAGTTAAGCTGTTTTTTGATGTATAACACTTGTATGTTTTATGAATTCTTATTATGAGTATTTCTGTTTTTGAGTTTGGCGCGCTGCAATTTCACCGGATGTTGTCAAATCAATCCCGATAATGGGATTCGAGCTGGAATGATGTGAAGGGATCCCTAAGAGATTAAATAAAATGTTTATAAAAAATGTATTTAAAAAAATCAATGTCCCAAGAAACAAAGCGATCTGTTGTCAGATCTGACAATGAATCTCTGGTTGTACAGTCGTCTCAACTGAAACTGTGAAGGACCTCGGCGTTACTCTGGACCCTGATCTCTCCTTTCGATGAACATATAAAAAATAGTTAAAGAGCAGCCTTTTTTCATCTTGTAACATTGCAAAAATAAGAAACTTTTTGTCCAAATTTAATGCAGAAAAGCTAATACATGCTTTTGTCACTTCAAGATTAGACTACTGCAATGCTCTACTCTCCGGCTACCAGGATATGGCACTAAATAAACTTCAGCTACTGCTAAATATGGCTGATAGAATCTTGACATCATTTGAGTCAATTGGAGGTGTACCCGTGGATGTATTTCAAGGCCTAGCTTCAAACTCAGTGCCTCTTTGCTTGAAATCATGGGAAAATCAAAAGAAATCAGCCAAGACCTCAGAAATAAAATTGTAGACCTCCACAAGTCTGGTTCATCCTTGGGAGCAATTTCCAAACGCATGAAGGTACCTCGTTCATCTGTACAAACAATAGTATAAACGCCTGCAAGTATAAACACCATGGGACCACACAGCCGTCATACCGCTCAGGAAGGTGCTCTGTCTCCTAGAGATGAACGTATTTTGGTGCAAAAAGTGCAAAAAGTGCAAATCAATCCCACAGGCGTCATATTGAAGAGATCAAGGCGCAGCGTGTTGAATGCTCATCTTTTACTTTTAATGAAAGCACTTCACAAAGAAAACCCAAACGACAGCCAAACAGTTCTGTCAGGTATACTAACACAAAGCAACCACCCACAAAACCCAAAGGAAAACAGGCTGCCTAAGTATGGCTTCCAATCAGAGACAACGAAAGACACCTGCCTCTGATTGGAAACCATACTCGGCCAAACATGGAAAACGAAACATAGAAATAGAAAACTAGAACAAATTCCCCTAGAAACAAACAAACCCCAAAACACACAAAACAACCCCCCTGCCAAGCCCTGACCATTCTACTATGGCAAATGACCATTTTCACTGGTCAGGACGTGACACCCAGAACAACAGCAAAGGACCTTGTGAAGATGCTGGAGGAAACAGGCACAAAAGTATCTATATCCACAGTAAAACAAGTCCTATTTCGACATAACCTGAAAGGCCGCTCAGCAAGGAAGAAACCACTGCTCCAAAACCACCATAAAAAAGCCAGACTACGGTTTGCAACTGCACATGGGGACAAAGATCGTCCTTTTTGTACAAAATCGTACAAAAATAGAACTGTTTGGCCATAATGACCATCGTTATGTTTGGAGGAAAAAGGGGGAGGCTTGCAAGTCAAATAACACCATCCCAACCGTGAAGCACAGGGGTGGCAGCATCATGTTCTGGGGGTGCTTTGCTGCCGGAGGGACTGGTGCACTTCACAAAATAGATGGCATCATGAGGCAGGAAAATTATGTGTATATATTGATGCAACATTTCAAGACATCAGTCAGAAAGTTAAAGCGTGGTCGCAAATGCGTCTTCCAAATGGACAATGACCCCAAGCATACTTCCAAAGTTGTGGCAAAATGGCTTAAGGACAACAAAGTCAAGGTATTGGAGTGACCTCAATCCCATAGAAAATTTGTGCGCAGAACTGAAAAAGTGTGTGCGAGCAAGGAGGCCTACAAACCTGACTCAGTTACACCCGCTCTGTCAGGAGGAATGGGCCAAAATTCACCCAACTTATTGTGGGAAGCTTGTGGAAGGCTACTCAATGTGATGAAAGAAATAAAAGATGAAAGAAATAAAAGATGAAATAAATAATTTTCTCAACTATTATTCTGACATTTCACATTCTTAAATTAAAGTGGTGATCCTAACTGACCTATGATAGGGCATTTTTACTAGGATTAAATGTCAGGAATTGTTAAAAACTGAGTTTAAATGTATTTGTCTAAGGTGTATGTAAACTTCCGACTTCAACTGTACATATCTCGTCGATTTGGTTCTGCCATACACACCTACACATCAGCGGAGGCTCCTCAGAGGAGGAAGGGGAGGAACATCCTCCTTAGTGAATTTCATAAACATTAAAATGTTTAAACGTTTAAAAAGTTATCCTTTTTAGATAAAACTATAATAAATATAATCACATGTCACCAAATAATTGATTAAAACACACATATTTGCAAAGAAGGTCTATTGTAGCCTCAACAGCACTCTGTAGGGTAGCACCATGGTATAGCCGGAGGACAGCTAGCTTCCGTCCTCCTCTGGGTACATTGACTTCAATTCAAAATCTAGGAGGCTCATGGTTCTCACTCCCTTCCATAGACTTACACAGTAATTATGACAACTTCCTGGAGGACATCCTCCAACCTATCAGAGCTCTTGCAGCATGAACTGACATGTTGTCCATCCAATCAAAGGATCAGATAATTAATCTAGCTAGCTAGCACAGCAGTGCGTTGAATGTGGTGAGTAGTTGACTCAAAGAGAGAGAAAAACAATAGCTGAACAGTTTTTGACAAATGTATTTTTTTCACTTTCAATTTCACTTACTTAGCTAGCAAATGCAGCTAGCTAGTTTAGCCTACTGAAACACGCTACTCAAACAGAGGGATGCTATGTTAGCTAGCTGGTTATGACTATCCAACACAACACCGGAACTGTTCCAAGTCAAGGTAAGCTTTTGGTTTTACAAATGTATTGCCGCCGGGTCCAGCTGGTGTAAGTGGTAAACTGCTTACTGACTGCACACTGTAACTTTACTGCATGATTGTGACAGGTTTACTAAGGTGTTCTAGTAGGAAGTCCACTAACATAAATAACATGAGAATATCTACTTCTGCTAAGCTTCCCAGTAAAGCAATGAAAACAAGCAAGCATCCCAGAAAAGTGAACAAAATAGCCCACATTAACATTTGTAGCTTAAGAAACAAGGTTCATGAAACGATCACAACATAGTAGCCATATCTAGGAAAACTAAAGTTCCAAAGGCTGGGCCTAATATAGTGTATAAGAATTCATAGAATATGTTTTGTAGTGATTCCTATGTTGTTGATGTAAAGAATATATGTTGGTCTGTGGTGTGTAATGAGGAGCAAAGAGACATTGCACTTGAGACATTTATAAAATTGCTTATCCCAGTTACTAATAAGCATGCACCCATTAAGAAAATGACTGTAAAACTGTTAAATCCCCATGGATTGATGCTGAATTGAGAAATTGCATGATTGCGCGCAGTGGCGACCCGTCATTCAGGGCAGGTGGTTTTGAGCCCCAAATTTTTATTTAAAAAAAATAAAAAAATAAAATAATATATACATATTTTTTGGCTTGTCTGTTTTCCGTGTTATTTTGGCATTAATACGTGTCACATATCAGTTCGCAAACAATGTAAAAAACATATATATCATTGAGTTAATAAAGCTGAATTCACACATGGTCTCTTTTTGTTTTCTTGAGTAAAGCAGCTCCAAAATGCAGGTGTTTCAGCCCAGCTCAGTGCTTTCTGTGGTTCAGCCCAGCTCAGTGCTTTCTGTGGTTCAGCCTAGCTCAGTGCTTTCTGTAGTGTTTCAGCCTAGCTCAGTGCTTTCTGTGGTTCAGCCCAGCTCAGTGCTTTCTGTGGTGTTTCAGCCCAGCTCAGTGCTTTCTGTGGTGGTGGGGTGAGCCAGCAAAAAATAGGAGCATTGCGCCGTGATTGGCTCAGTGTTCTGTTACTCATGGATACACTGCATCATCGTGATGTTTATGTCCTTACTAAAGGGTAGACATCCAAAATGTCATCCCTTTGGGTCATGCCTTAGAGTTATATTACAAGTGCCTTTCCAATAAGGCTCAAGGTCATTGGCCACAGATAAAATGACGTCAAATCACGTTATATGTATAGTAGCTTTGATTGGACTGATCATGTCAACATCTTACTTTCAAAGTCTTAGCTAGCAGTCATCATCATGAACCGAGTCGACAATCTACTGGCTAATCCATTTTAATCCTTGTCATATGACGAGAAATAATGAAGAGAAATTATAGATAAAACATATTGGTGCATATTGGCCATTGGACATAAAGATTATACAACAAGTTGGAAATCGCAAATTCAACAATGAGTCTGTCACACCCTGAACTTAGAGAGCCTTTTTATTCTCTATGTTGGTTAGGTCAGGGTGTGACTAGGGTGGGTACTCTAGTTTTTGTATTTCTATGTTGGCCTGGTATGGTTCCCAATCAGAGGCAGCTGTCTATCGTTGCCTTTTCCCACCTGTTGTTTGTGGGATCTTGATTTTGTATTGTTTCTTTTTAGCCCTACAAGGCTGTATGTTTCGTTGGTTTCTTGTTTTGCTGCTGGTTCACCTTAAGAAAAGATGATGAACCCAAACCACGCTGAGCCTTGGTCCGACCATTCTTCCAACGACGTTCGTTAGAGTTGTTTGGAAGGAATCAGTGGCTAACTGCAAGCAGTGCAAAGCAACCAGTAGCCTGCTATTCAATGGAGTGGCTGTGTGTTTTTTTTTTTCAGAGTGCCCACCATAAATCCAGAGAATGCCGGACTTTGATGACAAAGTTTGATGACAAAACCGCTGCGCCAACTTCATGTTTAAGTGAGCACATCACAACAATGTGAGTCCAAAAATGTCTTGCATGCTGCTGCATAAATGACGTAATATGCCAGGGAGATGTGTATACTGTTGCTAAGAAAGTAATACTAAGTGTTTGTTGTGTAGTAAGCTGTTAGAAGCACATGTGCCTCACCCTAGTAATTTGGTCTTTTTTCACCTCTTAATTTTGCCTAATGTTACTGTTCTGACCTGGTGGTGCTGCACATGTAGCCTATAACCTGTTTTTTGAGAAATGTCATCTTCTTATATTGTACGAGATTTCATTGTCTGCTTTATATGCCCCCTTTATTTATCCTATGGTTCTGACTTGGTGTACAGGGAAAATACTATAAGAGCAGCCCATGTTCTGCATTCTATCGCTGTACACTTCAAAAGTGCTGAACAAATAGTTAGTTAAATTGACTACATCCGTCGTCTGTCGCTCATGAATGTCTTAATCGAAATTACGGAATGCCTCTTATCCGCTCATCGTTCCCTTATGCCATAGTTTGTACAGCTCAATTGTCAGTAGAAACCGCAATTGTTTAAGCAAGTCAGCCATATCAGCTATTTTTTTGCAAAAGCAGTAAATGAGGCTGGATGAACTGTTTGGCTGCCAGACAAGGCTCCGCTGAAAGCCAGGTGTAGCAGGGGTAAGGATTCACTCCATGGTGTTGGAAAGAAAGCTCTGCTGTTGGGCCAGCTTTATGTAGGCCCTAACAGTTTCTGGGCACCGTTTGTCACCGTTATAGTGCAATTAATGTATTGTTTAGTGTTGTTGTGTAGTGGCTTTGCTGGCATGCATCTGAAACATTTTTGGGGAGTTTGCCCCACCAAGATGTACATGCTACAATCACCACTTGTTGAGGGATGAGGCAAATAAGTCTGGCTGCACAACCGATTGGCAAATGTACTGCAAATTGAGAAATCATGTGACTAAACTGAATGAAAAGAAGACACTACACCATGAAACAAAGACAAATTATATGAAGAATGATAGTAAAAACATTTTGGAGCACCTTCAATTACGTTTTGGGGAAATCATTCATTGAATCAGCTCATTCATTGCAAAACTGACTGATTTTGGCAACTAGTTTAATAATTTTTTTTTCATTGGCAATATAAGCAAACTTAGGCATGACATGCCAGCAACAAACGCTGACATTTTGAATTCTGTAGAGTGAGTAAGAGGTGGAAAAATGATTGTCTATCAACAATGACAAGCCACCTGGGTCTGACAATCTGGATGGAAAATTACTGAGGATAATAGAGGACGATATTGCCACTCCTATTTACCATATTTTCAATTTAAGCCTACTAGAAAGTGTGTGCCCTCAGGCCTGGAGGGAAGCTAAAGTCATTCCACTACGCATGAATAGTTAAGCCCCCTTTACTGGCTCAAATAGTCGACCAATCAGGCTGTTACCAACCCTTAGTAAACTTCTGGAAAAAATTGTGTTTGTCTAGATACAATGCTATTTTACAGTAAACAAATTGACAACATACTTTCAGCATGCTTATAGGGAAGGACACTCAACAAGCACAGCACTTACACAAAATAATGACTGACGATTGGCTGAGAGAAATTGATGATAAAAAGATTGTGGGGGCTGTTTTTTTAAGACTTCACTGCGGCTTTTGTCATTATCAATCATATTCTGCTGCTTGAAAAACGCATGTGTTATGGCTTTACACCACCTGCTATATTGTGGCTAAAGAATTACTTGTCTAACAGAACACTGAGGGTGTTCTTTAATGGAAGCCTCTCAAATATAATCCAGGTAGAATCAGAAATTCCCCAGGGTAGCTGTTTAGGCCCCTTACTTTGAGTAAAGCCAGTGTGTCTATGTATGCGGATGACCCAACACTATACATGTCAGCTACTACAGTGACTGAAATGACTGCAACACTTAACAGAGACCTGCAGTTAGTTTCAGAATGGGTGGCGAAGAATAAGTTAGTCCTAAATATTTCAAAAGCATTCATTAAACCCTAAACCTCAATCTTGTAATAAATAATGTGGAAATTGAGCAAGTGGAGGTGACTAAACTGCTTGGAATAACCCTGGATTGTAAACTGTCATGGTCAAAACATATTGATACAACAGTAGCTAAGATAGGGAGAAGTCTGTCTATAATAAAGCGCTGCTCTACCTTCTTAACAACACTATCAACAAGGCAGGTCCTACAGGCCCTAGTTTCTGCCTTAACAACACTATCAACAAGGCAGGTCCTACAGGCCCTAGTTTTGTCGCACCTGGACTACTGTTCAGTCGTGTGGTTAGGTGCCACAAAGAGGGACTTAGGAAAATTGCAATTGGCTCAGAACAGGGCAGCACGGCTGGCCATTAATTAAATGTACATTAATGATATGCATGTTAATCTCTCCTGGCTCAAAATGGAGGAGAGATTGACTTCATCACTACTTGTATTTGTGAGAGGTATTGACATGTTTAAAGCACCGAGCTGTCTGTTTAAACGACTAGCACACAGCTCAGACACCCCATGCGTACCCCACAAGACATGCCACCAGAGATCTCTTCACAGTCCCCAAGTCCAGAACAGACTATGAGAGATGCACAGTATTACATAGAACCTTGACTACATTCCACATCAGGTAACTGATGCAAGGAGTAGAATCAGATTTTTTAAATGGCTTGAAAATTATTTTTTTGCCTGGTCACATACAGCTGAATTGTTGTGCATTGAAGTCCACAAACAAAGGGGAAAAAGGTGAGAGGAGGAGAGCTCATAGATGCGAGAAGGAATACAACGTGGCTGCTATGATAAGGATCTGAGCTTATGCGTGATTAGGGGTGTATTCATTGCGCCGATTCTGTTGAAAAACATTTCGCAAACGGAACCGAACGGGAATAAACATACCTGAATTTGTCCAATAGAAACTCTCTTTTGCAACTGTTGGACTAAGGACTTACATCCTATATCAGCTAGATGCAGGCAAGAGTGTGCAAGGCAGTATTGTATGTCACTGTCTGTCACCTCAAATTTGTCTCTCGACCTGTGTGCACCTACATTGTAAACTTTCATTCATAGGCTAGGTTGTAGCAACCTCGTGATGGGTACAGGGAAAATTAGAATGTCATGTAGTAGCCTAAACCTATTGTTACATTGAACTGGGTGAATGGAATATGAAGGACAGTCATCCAATATGCTGTAATAGAAGTAAGGCGCTAGTGTGACAAACCACTCTGGCCGGCTCCACTTGGATTCTCTGCCTCAGCCCCCGTAAATTGGGTCGGAGTCACTGGCTTGCTCGCGCTCTTCCATCCTTCCTGTCCTCGGCCTCGTGCGGTAGGGGGAGATCATCTCGGGCTATACTCTCAAGGTACTAAGTTAGTAGCCTGTTGATATGCCTTTAGTGGTGTGAGGGCTGTGCTTTGCCAAAGTGGGTGGGGTCTTATCCTGCCTGGTTGTCCCAGACCGCCCCCGTCTCAGTCTCCTGTATCTATTCTGCAATACTCTGTGCCGGGGGGGCTAGGGTCAGTTTGTTATATCTGGTGTAATTCTCCTGCGTGATCTTAGATAGGCTCCCTCTAATTCTCCCATCTCTCTTTCTCTCTCCCCTCCTGGAGGACCTGAGCCCTAGGACCATGCCTCACGACTACCTGGCCTGACGACTCCTTGCTGTCTCCGTCCCTAGTCCACATGGTCCCTAGTCCACCTGGCTCCCAGTCCACCTGGTTGTGCTGCTGACCCCGTTTCTGCTGTTCTACCTGCGGCCAAGGAACCCTGACCTGTTCACCCCCCCCACATCTTGCACCCTCTTACAACCACTGTGATTATTACTTGATGTCTGCTGGTCTTCTGTGAATGTTTGAACATCTCGAAGAACGATCTGGCCTTAATGGCCATGTACTCTTATAATCTCCACCCGGCACAGCCAGGAAGAGGACTTGGCACCCCCTCAGAGCCTGGTTCCTCTCTAGTTTTCTTCCTAGGTTCCTGCCTTTCTAGGGGGAGTTTTTCCTAGCCACTGTGCTTCTACACCTGCTGCATTTGTTCCTCTCTGGAGTTTTTGGCTGAGTTTCTGTACAACTGCTGTTGTAAATAGGACTCTATAAATACAGGAATTTAATGATTAATTGACATATCAAATCAATGATGATGCAGGTAGATAATAATAGAAAAAATTATAATTCTCAATGAGTAATAACAATTAACAGTACAGACACCACAGTAATAAATTAATTACAGTACTGAAATAGTGCGAAAGACAACGATAGTTCTGGTTGGTCATTCCACTTGTTGTCCCTATAGGGGTGTGGCAGGAAGCTACATATTTTGTAGCTAATCAACTCAAATGTTATTTGTCACATGTTTCGTAAACAACAGGTCTAGACTAACAGTGAAATACTTACTTACGGGCCCTTCCCAACAATGCAGAGAGAAAACAATTGAAATAGTACAACATTTAAAATAATTAACATAAAGAATAAATACACAAATGAGTAACGATAACTTGGCTATGTACACGGGGTACTGAGTTGATGTGCAGGGGTACGAGGTAGTTGAGAAATGTATATAAATTTGTAAACACTTGTAAAAAAACAGTTTCTCCTTTGTCATTATGGGGTATTGTGAGTAGATTGATGAGGGGGGGGGAAACGATTACATCTATTTCAGAGTAAGGCTGTCACATAACAAAATGTGGAAAAAGTTTAGGGGTCTGAATACTTTCCAAATGCACTGGATGTACTGTACATATAGGTAGGGATAAAGTGACTAGGCAACAGGATATATAATAAACAGTAGCAGCAGCTTATGTGATGAGTCAAAAGAGTTAGTACAGATATCTAAAAAACTATTTAGTAGTCTTATAGCTTGGAGGTAGAAGCTGTTCAGGGTCTTGCTGGTTCCAGACTTTGTGCACTTGCCATGCGGTAGCAGAGAGAACAGTCTATGACTTGGGTGGCAATTTTTACGGCCTTCCTCTGACATTTCCTGCTATAGAGGTCCTGAATGGCAGGGATCTCACCCCAAGTGATGTACTAGGCCATACGCACTACCCTCTGTAGCGCCTTGCAGTTGGATGCCAAACAGTTGCCATACCAAGCGGTGATGCAGCCAGTTCCATGTAGAACCTGTGATGGAAATGTTTATAGTTGTGCTTTTCTATAAACCAATTTCTGTGTTTACATTTTAGTCATTTAGCACACTCTTATCCAGAGCAACTTACAGTAGTGAATACATACATTTCATACATTTTTTTTCTTCCCATACTGGTCCCCCGTGGGAATCGAACCCACAACCCTGGCATTGCAAACACCATGCTCTACCAACTGAGCCACACAGGACCACTTGTGTTCATGCAAGTGACCGATTGACTGAATCCTCACTATCAATACCTGCGATTTAGAAGTACGCCCAGAACCTTAGAAAGGGATATCTCAGTTTTAAGGTCTCAGCTTCGAGAGAAGAAGCCTCATGCGGTGTTGGTCTGTCACATGTTATGAACCAGTATTGGTCGGTCACATGAATGAATCAAATGTTAATGATGAATTAATTATGAATGAATAAGCTAAATCATGCAAATATAACTTGTGTATATAAGGGAACTAACGGGACTGCCCCGGTAGAGCTCCTGACAGACGTTCACTATGGTGCATCAAGTTTGTTGGAACCTCTCCAGCGCGCTGATAATAAACAATTATTCATCTAAGATTGACTTCGAGTGTCCCTGTGTAAGAATTTCCACGACAATTTGGCGTCAACGAACAGGATGATTGATTCTGCCGGGGGAGCTTTCCAGTGGTGTGAATAGAACACTGGTGAATACGTAAACCCCTGTATGAATAGAACACTGAATACGTAAACCCCTGTATGAAGAGAACACTGGTGTAGAGGAGGAATTTGTGATGTAACACAAATGTATAATGGGTTACCAGAGGTAAAGTAACATCATATTGAGTATAATGGGTTACCAGAGGTAAAGTAACATCATATTGAGTACAATGGGTTACCAAAGGTAAAGTAACATCATATTGAGTACAATGGGTTACCAAAGGTAAAGTAACATCATATTGAGTACAATGGGTTACCAAAGGTAAAGTAACATCATATTGAGTACAATGGGTTACTAGAGATCTGATGAAGTAACAATAGGACAAATTATAATACTATACAACTTGCACACCCACACCTAGACCTACGTAAGTGGTGTAAAATGTATTCTGGGAAATGTTCAGCGTGGTGAATTTATGGATCATTTGAGGTACGATAAGGTTAAAGCATTGTACACCACTTGACTTAACCCAAACCAATAAATCTTAATGTTGATCAATATTTTCTGTTAACTAAACTTAATGCCACAATTTATTGTACCGCAGTTATTGTATCCCAAACGATATTAAACCAATGAGTAAGCAGGCAAATTGAACCACTCCCCCAGGAGGAGTGGGAGTCTGACACGGCCTCCCAGTTTATTTTGTCTCACGTGTCAGATACCTTATGGATAGAACATTCCAATGACAGTGGACTGATAGTTTATTCTAGCCCAGTTAAAATAACTGTTTATCTCTCCCCTTCTGAATAGACAAATGTATTTTATACATTTGGGCACATTACTTATGAATCTTAAAATAATAGACATTTAATAAGTGTGAAGCAGATATGGAGACTAGTGAAAGAAACAAGGTGAATGTTAATTGGCTTTCAGATTGAATTCTAATAATACAATATCTTAGTAATATGAAGAAGTAAGACAGAGAGATTGAGCATTGAGCCTGATATTAAATTAGGCTGCTCACTCAAGGCCTGGTCCACTACTCTCGTGGTTAAGTCATCTGTTGTTTGGGTTAGAGATAAGCTTCCTGAGGGACAATAGATACCCGCCAGTACACACTGAACTCAAACAGGCTGTAAGAGACACAATGGGGAATTTTGGGACAGCGGTATGAATGATTAAATACGACACATTTTTGACAATGTCTTATTCAATTCTATAGCTTGGGTAGCACCAGGGATTTAATTAAGAACGTAATGTAATCTAAAACAATAATCTGTTTCCATTATGTAGAACTGTGTTCAAAATGAAGTAGATCCAAGTAAATGTTTTAGTACCGAAAATCTGAGTTGATAAACCAGCACCAACTTTTTGAAGGTTCTAGCAGATTTGTTAAACAATAAGTTTTATATTTTCACTAAGTTTATGTCCCAGGGACAGTTTGTACATAATTGTATGTCAACGCAACAGGTCAAAATGACAATGATTTCTTGAGAGGTGCTCTGGGATTGTTTACTTTAGAAGGTGCCTATTCAGCTTGACGGAACACTGTAACATCTGATGTGTCTGAAGGAGAATTCTGTATACGACTGATGGAAAGTCCGCTACCAAGTTTTTTTTTTTTTCTTAATGTTTATAAATTATTCTGTATTTCTCCCTTTGAAAGGCTTCCTAAGGCAGGTGCCTTAGAAGAGCACCAGGTACCTGTTTAAGGTACCTGGATCCAGCTGTAAAGGGAGCTCCCAAATGAAGTAAGGCCTGGACATTTTGTTTGTTTTTACCCTATGATTTTTACTATATACACACCAGCATCCACATACAACCCACCTGTTAATGAATATGTGTTAGTGGTTGATACTCTGTTTGATTTATTGTCTTTTTATTTTGGTTTTAGGATAATGTACACATGACATTTTCTGAAATGTCTATTGTCAGAGTTTTGGGTGCACACATGCAAATTCTCTTGATTAGAAGAAATGTACTGAAAATCTCAATGTAAACCTGATACGCAAAATGTTTGAAATATTTGAAATATCTTTAAATAATGTCTGAGGTACAGGAAAAGAGACACTCAGTTAATAGGGCTGATTGACCTCTGACCTCTGTTCTGACTTCCTGGTGAGGCCTGATCAAACACACTAGAAAGACTGGAGACATTGCGTGAGATTGAAATGGGCTATGTAAACAGTAATAATTAGAATAAGTTTATCATTTATCAATAGTCCCATGTGTGATTCAGACCACGAGAAGGACAGAGAGAGAGCTCTGCTCCTGAATGAGGGACACAAGTCTGTAGTCTATTTTACCATTACCTTATGGGATACAATTATTTCCTTATGGAGTTATCAAGAGTTGTAATTCTAATTTAAGTTGTTATTCTAATTTGTGTATTTTTGATTTAACAGGCAGTGTTGTTTTTTTGGATGCATGAATCACGATGTGATGTCACATTTCAGGAGAAGACCCAGATGCAGACAGTGTCGAAGTAACAAAAGTTTATTACTAGAACAGGGGGGCAGTCAAAACGACAGGTCAAGAGCAGGCAGAGGTCAGTAATCCAGATCAGAATCCATAAGGTACAGAACGGCAGGCAGGCTCGGGGTCAGGGCAGGCAGAATTTTCAGAACTGGGGAAACTAGGGAACAGAACTTGAGAAAGCAGGGAGATGGGAAAACACACTGGTAAGACCTGACAAGATGAACTGGCAACAGACAAACAGAGAACACAGGTATAAATACACTGGGGATAATGAGGAAGATGGGCGTCACCTGGAGGGGGGCGTAGACAAGCACAAAGACAGGTAAAACAGATCAGGGTGTGACATGTGAGTCATGTGTCCAAAGGGGGATTTACCAGTCCCTTTGGTAAATATGCAAATGTTTTTTCTTCACATGCCTGCCTATAAAAGGAATACATTTATGTTGCTAATGGTTGACAGTTACTCCAAATGGATTGAAGTTTTCCCCACCTCGAGTGATAGATGTGTATTGCTGTTGTTTTATTTGTTTTTTTTTGTCTTGCTTCAATAACAAATCTCACCAGATTGGGTCTGCTGGATGGTGAGGATTTCTCCCTCAGGATTAGCCCTCTGACTCCCTGACCTGTAACTCTGCAGTGAGATTGCCAAGATGATAAGGGAGTATAAAGCTAGTTTGGGGGGAAAAAATGGTTTCAACTGTGTGTTGTTATTCTCTTTGACATTTGTTTTATAAAATCTGTATTAAGAATATTGGTAGTAGTAATAATTTGTCATACAGTAAATCATTTGTTTGGATTTCCTGAATCCGAAATGCCCTAATCTAAACTGTTGTTTAGTAAATGTACATTCTGCCAGTATCAGTGTGTGCTAAATTGAGGTTGTCACGTTGTTCGTCGGAAGGAGCGGACCAAAGTGCAGTGTGTGTATCGTTCCACATATTTTATTGAACTGTGAAACTATGCAAGACACACAAATAAACTAAAGAACAAAAACAACAAACCGTGACGAAGAGGTGCAACATACACTGACTCAAAAACAATATCCCACAAACCCAGGTGGGAAAAACAACTACTTAAGTATGATCTCCAATTAGAGACAATGATGACCAGCTGCCTCTAATTGGAGATCACCCCTCCCCAAAAAAACATAGAAATACAAAAACTAGAATATAACAACATAGAAAATCTAAATTAGAAAAACCCCTATCACGCCCTGACCTACTCTACTATAGAAAATAACAGCTTTCTATGGTCAGGATGTGACAGAGGGTCTTAAATTAAAGTGATAGAACCAACGTGAAGCACCAAGGACTGTCATTCTAAATTTGGGTTGGATAATTTATCAATAGTTATAATTATGATTTGGAAAGGTGAGGCTTCTAGAGACAGAGCTATGCCCCTAAACATGTGAGGAGAGCCACTAGGCTGTAGCTTGGGTTAACCTTGCCCCAATCTCATTCTGATCAAGGTTGGTGTGAAACTGTTATAACATGTGTTCACTCGCTCTCTTCCCTGTGAAAGTCAATATGCATGTGCCCTAGACCAGATTGAGGAGATCTGTAGAGAAAATAGGCAATGCTAAAATAACTGCTTAAATTGGCTCTGCAAACAGAGGCTCTTGACTATCTGTTGGCAGGTCCAAGGGGGCGTTCGATCATTGGCGATGAATGTTGTACTTTGTCCCAGATCTTCTTATATGACTGATTTCACCAAATAAACTGCCGCTGTTGCTAAGAATAATTCCCCACAACCAGAGTGGACGCCTGCAACTTGGTTGGAATCCCTGTTTGGAAGTTGAGGATCACAAATTGCCAAATGTGTTTTTTTTCTTCTTAGTTTGTCTAAATTGTGTTATTTAACATGCTGTGTATGTGTGTGTATTTTTGATCAATCCCCTCCTGTTAATAGAAGTATAACCTTTATTATGATAATAGTATTACTATACTAATTGGATTGTACAACCCAGAATGAAGGGTTTGAAATGATGAAGTGTCTGTTTTTTTCTGTGCTGATTTCCTTTAGGAGTATAGAATATTTAAATATTCTAAATGCTTACATAAAAACATAATTATTATCACGCAAGGGATAAGAGGATGGAATGTGATGGACATTTTTATGTTTGAGCTTTTCTATAAACCAATTTCTGTGTTCATGCAAGTGACTGACTGAACAAATCCTCACTTTCAGTATCTTCGATTTGGCAGTACGCCCAGAACATTGTTTTGAGAACAAAAGATATCTCAGTTTCAAGGTCTCGGCTTAGAGAGAAGAAGCCTCGTGAGGTATTGTCCTGTCACATGTAATAAACCAGTATTGGTCTGTCAAATGCAAGACCCAGTATTAGTCGGTCACATGAATGAAGCAAACGTTAACGATGAATTAATTATGAATGAATAAGCAAAATCGTGCATATATAACTTGTATATTAGGGAACTCACGGGACTGCCCTGGTAGAGATCCATTACAGACGTTTACTATGGGGCATCAAGTTTGTTGGAACCTCCACGACAAACCCTTTCCACAGAGGGTTCTACCGGAAAGCAAAAAAGGGTGCTCCCATGGGGACAGCCAAAGAACCCTTTTGGAACCATTTTTTCTAAGTGTGTAGCCTAGCTTAGCGGTTGCTCTCCTAAATGTAGTGAAAGATCAAGAAAATAGCTGACTGTTCTCTCTCCTTGTTTTCAAGTGTTCTCTCACTTGTTGAGGTTGTTGATAGAGTTGTCGTGTCTTTGGCTATGCCGGATTAAGTGATATGACATGCTATTTTATAAAATCCTTTCTCTGTAATTAATATTACCTGATTAAGCTAATCATGTAAATGTAATTAACTAGAACGTCGGGGCACCACGAAAGAGTGTTTATAGAGCTGTTATCTTTCGAATAAACTCTTAAAGACCTAGTAATATTTTACATCAATAGCAGTCAATATTAATCGTCACCTTATTTCAGTCTCATCTGAAAGTTGTAAATTCTTGGTTGTCTTCACGAACCCTGGCTAACAAGTTGAATCAGCAATACAAACTTGGGTTTAATTATTTATTTACTAAATACCTAACTAATTACACAGAATTACATATACACAGAATGGATCATCCATTGATTACTAATTATATCCTACAAGAAAACGTCCCTGGTGGACGGAACCTGTATGATGGCTGGTTACACAAAGAAAGGGGGTTGGGCTTGAATGAAAGCATTTGCGTTATTTAGCAGACGCGCTTATCCAGAGCGACTTACAGTAGTGAATGCATACATTTCATACATTTTTTTTTTCTGTGCTGGCCCCCCGTGGGAATCGAACCCACAACCCTGGTGTTGCAAACACCATGCTCTACCAACTGAGCGCGGGAAGACTGAGGAACAGGGGAGAAGCTATGTTATTGTAAATATAGAATCTTATGCATTCTAAATAACCGCCCATTTGGAAAAGGAAAATGCAATAAATATTTACTCTGAGCTGCGCTTCGGTAGGTTGGTCGTAGATGCTGGCCGTGTTGCCCAAAAGAGATCTTCCTTGCCCCTTTAAGAGTATCTCTGGCGGTAAACTGGATACTTGGCAGTGTCGCGTTGTTTGTTAGAGGAGATCCTTTGTCCGTCCTTTCCTAGCCCACGTTTACAGCTGCTGTTGCTAACTCAACGGCTAGGAGGTATCACTTCTGTAGTGAATAAGAGTTCAAAGTTCATACCATTCGCAACCAAAGGTCACGCTGAGGTTGGCTTAGTTCTGTAGTTGACATGTTATTCTTTTTAACGTGGAACCTTCGTCCTCACGTCCTCGGAACAGCTTATTATCTGAATCCTTCTGACATCGGACCGTCGCCCTAATATACCCGGAACAGCAAGTTATTCGCCCTTTTAACGCAGAGGCTGCAGGCCTCACGTACTCGGAACAGAAGGTTGCATTTTCGTCAAGGGATTATATAGTGGAGGGAGAGAAGGGTGTGTTTCATAGTTTATAACCCATGTCTCTTCACAGGGGCGGACCACTGATTGAGCAGAGCTCTAACCTTATGAAAACCCAATTCTCTCATTTGGAAACTAAGATTACATTTAATCTTTTCACAAATAGTTTCATATTTATTAAACATTTAAATTGCACAACAATTCCATGTGAATCTGATAACTAGAATGTGTAGACTTTCCCAGATACAGTTTATGTCGTCCTGTCATCAGTCATAATGTCTCAGGTAGCTGGTTAGTTGTAGAGGTTTATCTCCTATTGGGCTTTTTGTGAAGTTTTGAATGTTAATCTCAAAAAAAAGATTTCAGGAGCTATGCTGGTCTGTCTGTCTGTCTGTCTGTCTGTCTGTCTGTCTGTCTGTCTGTCTGTCTGTCTGTCTGTCTGTCTGTCTGTCTGTCTGTCTGTCTGTCTGTCTGTCTGTCTGTCTGTCTGTCTGTCTGTCTGTCTGGTCTGTCTGTCTGTCTGTCTGTCTGTCTGTCTGTCTGTCTCTCTGTCCCCCCCCCCAAGCAGTCACCAGGGTAAAGCCATTTGCGTCACTACGGTAACAAGTGATTAGTGATGTGTATGCATGGTTCTATTTGGGTGTCTCTCGCCCACGGCTGCCCCTGTTCTAGGTTTGATCCAAAACATGTCCAAACTATGGAACGGTGTCCTTAGATCATGGTGTAAGTCATAGTGAGTGATAGGCTACATGCTGGTATCCTGCAGACCTGTGGGTAGGAGGTCTGAGTAATACATCAGCATCTGATCCAGTCACGTGTAAAAAGGTTTCTGACCCCAAAAACTTTCTAATTCCATGAGTCTGGTCTGGCATTCTTTCAGGGTAAATTATTGGACGTGTTGTCATGGTATCCACTGGCTGTCAACCCTCTGAGCATCGCTGGTAGCTGATAGGCTGGTTGAGCTGTTCCCTGGCAGCTGATAGGCTGGTTGAGCAGTTCCCTAGCTACACAGCATTCTCCAGAGTTATACAGGAACAGAGAGGACAGGACAGGAGAGGACAGGAGAGGATAGGACAGGACAGGAGAGGAAAAGACAGGAGAGGACAGGAGAGGATAGGACAGGACAGGACAGGAGAGGAGAGGAGAGGAATAGACAGGACAGGAGAGGAAAAGACAGGACAGGAGAGGAATAGACAGGACAGGAGAGGAAAAGACAGGACAGGAGAGGACAGGACAGGACAGGACAGGAGAGGAGAGGAGAAGACAGGACAGGAGAGGAGAAGACAGGACAGGAGAGGAGAAGACAGGACAGAAGAGGACAGGACAGGACAGGACAGGAGAGGAGAGGAGAGGAGAAGACAGGAGAGGACAAGACAGGACAAGACAGGAGGAGAAGACAGGACAGGACAGGAAAGGAAGCCACTTATTAGCGGTCTACTGCCAGAGCTCCATCTGGTGGACTGAGCCATAGTTGATTTCCTGCAGGGAAAGTGGATCTGCCCACTGGGCACAGACGTCAATTCAACATCTATTCCTCATTGGTTCAACGTAATTTAATTGAAATGATGTGGAAACAACGTTGATTCAACCAGTGTGTGCCCGGTGGGTTGTCATACACAGAGATGCTAATTTCCTCCAGTACCTTATAGCGCTTTGCACTGGTACCTTCTGTATTAATTACAGGCATTACACTGGAACCTTCTGTATTAATTACAGGAATTACACTGGAACCTTCTGTATTAATTACAGGAATTGAATTAAGTATATTTTATGTCTTCCTTGTTTTATTTTGTTTTTCATGATTTCAACGGAGTACTGAATAAAGTTGTGTTATTTATCAATGGAGTATCAAATCAAATCAAAGTTTATTTGTCACGTGCGCCGAATACAACAAATGTAGTAGACCTCACAGTGAAATGCTGAATACAACAGGTGTAGTAGACCTCACAGTGAAATGCTGAATACAACAGGTGTAGACCTCACAGTGAAATGCTGAATACAACAGGTGTAGACCTCACAGTGAAATGCTGAATACAACAGGTGTAGTAGACCTCACAGTGAAATGCTGAATACAACAGGTGTATTAGACCTCACAGTGAAATGCTGAATACAACAGGTGTAGTAGACCTCACAGTGAAATGCTGAATACAACAGGTGTAGTAGACCTCACAGTGAAATGCTGAATACAACAGGTGTAGTAGACCTTCCAGTGAAATGCTGAATACAACAGGTGTAGTAGACCTCACAGTGAAATGCTGAATACAACAGGTGTAGTAGACCTCACAGTAAAATGCTGAATACAACAGGTGTAGTAGACCTCACAGTGAAATGCTGAATACAACAGGTGTAGTAGACCTTACAGTGAAATGCTGAATACAACAGGTGTAGTAGACCTTACAGTGAAATGCTGAATACAACAGGTGTAGTAGACCTCACAGTGAAATGCTGAATACAAGAGGTGTAGTAGACCTCACAGTGAAATGCTGAATACAACAGGTGTAGTAGACCTTACAGTGAAATGCTGAATACAACAGGTGTAGTAGACCTTACAGTGAAATGCTGAATACAACAGGTGTAGTAGACCTTACAGTGAAATGCTGAATACAACAGGTGTAGTAGACCTCACAGTGAAATGCTGAATACAACAGGTGTAGTAGACCTCACAGTGAAATGCCAAATACAACAGGTGTAGACCTCACAGTGAAATGCTGAATACAACAGGTGTAGTAGACCTCACAGTGAAATGCTGAATACAACAGGTGTAGTAGACCTTACAGTGAAATGCTGAATACAACAGGTGTAGTAGACCTCACAATGAAATGCTGAATACAACAGGAGTAGACCTCACAGTGAAATGCTGAATACAACAGGTATAGTAGACCTCACAGTGAAATGCTGAATACAACAGGTGTAGTAGACCTTACAGTGAAATGCTGAATACAACAGGTGTAGTAGACCTCACAGTGAAATGCTGAATACAACAGGTGTAGTAGACCTCACAGTGAAATGCTGAATACAACAGGTGTAGACCTCACAGTGAAATGCCGAATACAACAGGTGTAGTAGACCTCACAGTGATATGCTGAATACAACAGGTGTAGTAGACCTTACAGTGAAATGCTGAATACAACAGGTGTAGTAGACCTCACAGTGAAATGCTGAATACAACAGGTGTAGTAGACCTTACAGTGAAATGCTGAATACAACAGGTGTAGTAGACCTCACAGTGAAATGCTGAATACAACAGGTGTAGACCTCACAGTGAAATGCTGAATACAACAGGTGTAGTAGACCTTACAGTGAAATGCTGAATACAACAGGTGTAGTAGACCTTACAGTGAAATGCTGAATACAACAGGTGTAGTAGACCTTACAGTGAAATGCTGAATACAACAGGTGTAGACCTCACAGTGAAATGCTGAATACAACAGGTGTAGTGGACCTTACAGTGAAATGCTGAATACAACAGGTGTAGTAGACCTCACAGTGAAATGCTGAATACAACAGGTGTAGACCTCACAGTGAAATGCGGAATACAACAGGTGTAGTAGACCTTACAGTGAAATGCTGAATACAACAGGTGTAGTAGACCTCACAGTGAAATGCTGAATACAACAGGTGTAGTAGACCTCACAGTGAAATGCTGAATACAACAGGTGTAGACCTCACAGTGAAATGCTGAATACAACAGGTGTAGTAGACCTCACAGTGAAATGCTGAATACAACAGGTGTAGTAGACCTTACAGTGAAATGCTGAATACAACAGGTGTAGTAGACCTCACAGTGAAATGCTGAATACAACAGGTGTAGTAGACCTCACAGTGAAATGCTGAATACAACAGGTGTAGACCTCACAGTGAAATGCTGAATACAACAGGTGTAGTAGACCTTACAGTGAAATGCTGAATACAACAGGTGTAGTAGACCTTACAGTGAAATGCTGAATACAACAGGTGTAGTAGACCTCACAGTGAAATGCTGAATACAACAGGTGTAGTAGACCTTACAGTGAAATGCTGAATATAACAGGTGAAGTAGACTTCACAGTGAAATGCTGAATACAACAGGTGTAGTAGACCTTACAGTGAAATGCTGAATACAACAGGTGTAGTAGACCTTACAGTGAAATGCTGAATACAACAGGTGTAGTAGACCTCACAGTGAAATGCTGAATACAACAGGTGTAGTAGACCTCACAGTGAAATGCTGAATACAACAGGTGTAGTAGACCTCACAGTGAAATGCTGAATACAACAGGTGTAGTAGACCTTACAGTGAAATGCTGAATACAACAGGTGTAGTAGACCTTATAGTGAAATGCTGAATACAACAGGTGTAGGTAGACCTTATAGTGAAATGCTGAATACAACAGGTGTAGTAGACCTCACAGCGAAATGCTGAATACAACAGGTGTAGTAGACCTCACAGTGAAATGCTGAATACAACAGGTGTAGTAGACCTCACAGTGAAATGCTGAATACAACAGGTGTAGACCTTACAGTGAAATGCTGAATACAACAGGTGTAGTAGACCTTACAGTGAAATGCTGAATACAACAGGTGTAGTAGACCTCACAGTGAAATGCTGAATACAACAGGTGTAGTAGACCTCACAGTGAAATGCTGAATACAACAGGTGTAGTAGACCTCACAGTGAAATGCTGAATACAACAGGTGTAGTAGACCTCACAGTGAAATGCTGAATACAACAGGTGTAGACCTCACAGTGAAATGCTGAATACAACAGGTGTAGTAGACCTCACAGTGAAATGCTGAATACAACAGGTGTAGACCTCACAGTGAAATGCTGAATACAACAGGTGTAGTAGACCTCACAGTGAAATGCTGAATACAACAGGTGTAGACCGTACAGTGAAATGCTGAATACAACAGGTGTAGTAGACCTTACAGTGAAATGCTGATTACAACAGGTGTAGTAGACCTCACTGTGAAATGCTGAATACAACAGGTGTAGTAGACCTCACTGTGAAATGCTGAATACAACAGGTGTAGTAGACCTCACAGTGAAATGCTGAATACAACAGGTGTAGTAGACCTCACTGTGAAATGCTGAATACAACAGGTGTAGTAGACCTCACAGTGAAATGCTGAATACAACAGGTGTAGTAGACCTTACAGTGAAATGCTGAATACAACAGGTGTAGTAGACCTCACAGTGAAATGCTGAATACAACAGGTGTAGTAGACCTCACAGTGAAATGCTGAATACAACAGCTGTAGTAGACCTCACAGTGAAATGCTGAATACAACAGGTGTAGTAGACCTTATCGTGAAATGCTGAATACAACAGGTGTAGTAGACCTTATCGTGAAATGCTTACTTACAGGCTCTAACCAATAGTACAAAAAAAGGAACTGAATACTGAATGTTATTTATCATTCGCTGGCCACCATTTATTCTCGGCTGAGAGCAGACAGACAGAAAGACCGAAAGGCAGGCAGGACAGACACAGACATCAATAAAAGGATCATAACTTTCACTTGGATTCACCTGGTCAGTCCATGTCATGGGAAGAGCAGGTGTTCTTAATGTTTTGTACACTGAGTGTATAGTATAGTGAGGGTGCGTAGGGTCAGTGCAAGATAGTTTGGGTACCATTAACTGATTATTTAGCAGTCTTACAGCTTGGTGGTAGAAGTTGGCTCTGAGCCTGTTGGCCCGAGAGACGATGCTCTGGTACTGTTTACCGGACGGTAGCAGAGTGAACAGTCTATGACTTGGGTGGCTAGAGTCTTTGGCAGTTTTTTGGGCCTTCCTCTGACACCGCCTGATATAGAGGTCCTTGATGTCAGGGAGCTCGGACCCGGTGATGTACTGGGCTGTCCACACCCCCCTCTGTAATACTGTGCGGTCAAGGGCGGTTCATTTGTCATACCGGTTGGTGATACAGCCAGTAAAAATGCTCTCGATGGTGCAACCGAATAACTTTTTGAGGATCCGAGGACCCATACCAAATCTTTTCAGTCTCCTGTGTCACGCCCTGATCTGTTTCACCTGTCCTCGTTATTGTCTCCACCCTGTCCAGGTGTTGCTTATTTTCCCCAGTGTATTTATCCCTGTGTTTCCTGTCTCTCTGTACCAGTGTATTGATCCCTGTGTTTCCGGTCTCTCTGTGTTTTCTGTCTCTCTGTACCAGTGTATTTATCCCTGTTTCCTGTCTTTCTGTACCAGTGTATTTATCCCTGTGTTTCCTGTCTCTCTGTGTATTTATCCCTGTGTTTCCTGTCTCTCTGTACCAGTGTATTTATCCCTGTGTTTCCTGTCTCTCTGCCCCGTGTATTTATCCCTGTGTTTTCTGTCTCTCTGTACCAGTGTATTTATCCCTGTTTCCTGTCTCTCTGTACCAGTGTATTTCTCCCTGTGTTTCCTGTCTCTCGGTACCAGTGTATTTATCCCTGTGTTTCCTGTCTCTCTGTGTATTTATCCCTGTGTTTCCTGTCTCTCTGTACCAGTGTATTTATCCCTGTGTTTCCTGTCTCTCTGCCCCAGTGTATTTATCCCTGTGTTTCCTGTCTCTCTGTACCAGTGTATTTATCCCTGTGTTTTCTGTCTCTCTGTGTATTTATCCCTGTGTTTCCTGTCTCTCTGTGTATTTATCCCTGTGTTTCCTGTCTCTCTGTACCAGTGTATTTATCCCTGTGTTTCCTGTCTCTCTGCCCCAGGGTATTTATCCCTGTGTTTCCTGTCTCTCTGTACCAGTGTATTTATCCCTGTGTGTTCTGTCTCTCTGTACCAGTGTATTTATCCCTGTTTCCTGTCTCTCTGTACCAGTGTATTTATCCCTGTGTTTCCTGTCTCTCTGTACCAGTGTATTTATCCCTGTGTTTCCTGTCTCTCTGCCCCAGTGTATTTATCCCTGTGTTTCCTATCTCTCTGTACCAGTGTATTTATCCCTGTGTTTTCTGTCTCTCTGTACCAGTGTATTTATCCCTGTGTTTCCTGTCTCTCTGCCCCAGTGTATTTATCCCTGTGTTTCCTGTCTCTCTGCCCCAGTGTATTTATCCCTGTGTTTCCTGTCTCTCTGCCCCAGTGTATTTATCCCTGTGTTTCCTGTCTCTCTGCCCCAGTGTATTTATCCTTGTGTTTCCTGTCTCTCTGCCCCAGTGTATTTATCCCTGTGTTTCCTGTCTCTCTGCCCCAGTGTATTTATCCCTGTGTTTCCTGTCTCTCTGCCCCAGTGTATTTATCCTTGTGTTTCCTGTCTCTCTGCCCCAGTGTATTTATCCCTGTGTTTCCTGTCTCTCTGTGCCAGTGTATTTATCCTTGTGTTTCCTGTCTCTCTGCCCCAGTGTATTTATCCCTGTGTTTCCTGTCTCTCTGCCCCAGTGTATTTATCCCTGTGTTTCCTGTCTCTATGTACCAGTGTATTTATCCCTGTGTTTCCTGTCTCTCTGCCCCAGTGTATTTATCCCTGTGTTTCCTGTCTCTCTGCCCCAGTGTATTTATCCCTGTGTTTCCTGTCTCTCTGCCCCAGTGTATTTATCCTTGTGTTTCCTGTCTCTCTGCCCCAGTGTATTTATCCCTGTGTTTCCTGTCTCTCTGTGCCAGTGTATTTATCCTTGTGTTTCCTGTCTCTCTGCCCCAGTGTATTTATCCCTGTGTTTCCTGTCTCTCTGCCCCAGTGTATTTATCCCTGTGTTTCCTGTCTCTCTGTACCAGTGTGTTTATCCCTGTGTTTCCTGTCTCTCTGCCCCAGTGTATTTATCCCTGTGTTTCCTGTCTCTCTGCCCCAGTGTGTTTATCCCTGTGTTTCCTGTCTCTCTGCCCCAGTGTATTTATCCCTGTGTTTCCTGTCTCTCTGCCCCAGTGTATTTATCCCTGTGTTTCCTGTCTCTCTGCCCCAGTGTATTTATCCCTGTGTTTCCTGTCTCTCTGCCCCAGTGTATTTATCCCTGTGTTTCCTGTCTCTCTGCCCCAGTGTATTTATCCCTGTGTTTCCTGTCTCTCTGTGCCAGTTAATCTTGTATGTCAAGTCAACCTGCGGGTTTTTCCGTGCTCCTTCTAACCCCCCCCCCCCCCCCCCCTAAAAGATTTAGATGTACTATTGTAAAGTGGTTGTTCCACTGGATATCATAAGGTGAATGCACCAATTTGTAAGTCGCTCTGGATAAGAGCGTCTGCTAAATGACTTAAATGTAAATGTAAATGTCCTGCTTTTCTATTCTCTTTTACTTGTCCACCCGGTTTTGACCTTTACCTGTTTTTCTGGACTCCTGCCTGATCATTCTGCCTGCCCTGACCTCGAGCCTGCCTGCCATTCTGTACCTCCTGAACTCCGAACTGGTTTTGACCTTTTGCCTGGCTTGGGGTGGGATGTAGACAGCCATGATAATTACGGATAAGAACTGTCTAGCTAGATAACAGGGTCTGCAGCTTACCATGAGGTATTCTATATCAGAGGAACAAAAAGCCTGAGAATTCCTTCACACTTGAAGCAAGCACACCAATTGTTATTTATGAAGAAAAAAAAAAAAACACGCTCCACCTCCTGTCGACTTCTTCGAAGCCGCTGTACGATCATGCTGCTGCAGGTCCATCTTAACCCTGATATTATGACATAACCATTCCTGGACCTGACTCCAAAAGCGAGCCACCGATGGACAGTACCAGAAACTATGTTCTATTGATTCTGTTTCCTCGTGGCACGGTCTGCACAAGGCTGACTGTTCTATTGATTCTGTTTCCTCGTGGCACGGTCTGCACAAGGCTGAATGTCTTATTGATTCTGTTTCCTCGTGGCACGGTCTGCACAAGGCTGACTGTTCTATTGAGTCTGTTTCCTCGTGGCACGGTCTGCACAAGGCTGACTGTTCTATTGATTCTGTTTCCTCGTGGCACGGTCTGCACAAGGCTGAATGTCTTATTGATTCTGTTTCCTCGTGGCACGGTCTGCACAAGGTTGACTGTTCTATTGATTCTGTTTCCTCGTGGCACGGTCTGCACAAGGCTGACTGTTCTATTGAGTCTGTTTCCTCGTGGCACGGTCTGCACAAGGCTGACTGTTCTATTGAGTCTGTTTCCTCGTGGCACGGTCTGCACAAGGCTGACTGTTCTATTGAGTCTGTTTCCTCGTGGCACGGTCTGCACAAGGCTGACTGTTCTATGCCTCATATATTGAGCATTCTTTTTTTGTAGCAAGTATTTTATATAATAGCTTATATTGAAACAGATGAATGTGTCAATTGTTGTGTAATATGTCAGTTCGTAGACTCGATGCCAATGTATTAGGACATCAAAAAATGTGTTACCAACTGACTCATTTTATTCGGTATTACTGTCACAGGAGGCTGGTGGGACCTTAACTGGGGAGGACGGGCTTATGCCATTTAGGATTTTTAATGGGTGGACGACAGACAAATTATTACATTTCTTATTTTAAGTAATTGTCACATCAGACAGCGACTGTCTGTCAGTTTTGAAGTCGGTCGGTGTGGCTTGAGAACAGACGTTCGATCTTGGCCCAGTCGCGCTCCGTCCTCACCCCTCTTCTCTGATAGCTAGGAAATAGTGATGCACAAGCTAAGCCTAGTTGAAACATCGCCATCTACTGGCTCCCGAGTGGCGCAGCGGTCTAAGGCACTGCATCTCAGTGCTAGAGGCGTCACTACAGTCCCTGGTTTGAATCCAGGCTGTATCACATCCGGACGGTATTGGCAGTCCCATAGGGCGGTGCACAATTGTCAGAAGCTCGAAAACCTCATTAGAAAAAAGCTTGAAAACCCCATCTGATTTAGAAGAAAACAACTAAAGATAATTCATGGTTTTACAGTCAAAGAGAATAGTTTCAGAATAGCTTAATACATTTATTTCACTTTACTAAATTGTTTTTGCAATTTTTGTTTTTATTTTAGTTTCAGTTTCTGTTGACTATAATAACATTGGCGAGTGTGTGTGTGTGTCTGTGTGTGTGTGTGCATGTGTTCCTGCATGTGTGTGTGTGAACACAGTACTGCCAATATATGGAATCATTGGGAGCCTGGAGACAGTTTCATATTATTACTGTACGGTCATCGTTCCCGAAGAAAGAGTCGAAGAGGACGTGTGTGTCATCGTCCTGTCCCTTACTCATCATGTCACATATTCATCTGTCTGCTCATTTTCAGACTGTCAACTGAATTATAAGTTATGATGAAAAGGCCCAACTTTACGTGATGGCTCCCATGATGTCCTCAGGCCGATGGAGAGATGGAGAGATGCTCCATAACCTTGAGAACTCTGCAGGGAAAATCTGACAGAAAGAAAGTGCCATATTGGGATATCCAGTGCTATCAGAAAGTATAGTATATGGTGTATAGTGTATATACTAGATCAAGTTTCTGGAAAAAAAATATACAGTTTTCATACCCATTTTGTTTTTCCACATTTTGTTACGTTACAGCCTTATTTCGAAATTGATAACATTTAATTGTTTTTCTCATCAATCGACACACAATACCCCATAATGGCAAAATAAAAACAGTTTTTTTTAGAAAATGTAGCAAGTGTATTAAAAAAAAAACCCGGAAATATCATATTTACATAAGTATCAGACCCTTTACTCAGTACTTTGTTGAAGCACCTTTGGCAGTGATTACAGCCTCAAGTCTTCTTGGGTATGACGCTACAAGCTTGGCACACCTGTATTTGGGGAGTTTCTCCCATTCTTCTCTGCAGATCCTCTCAAGCTCTGTCAGGTTGGATGGGGAGTGTCGCTGCACAGCTACTTTCAGGTCTCTTCAGAGATTTTAGATCTGGTTCAAGTCCAGGCTCTGGCTGGGCCACTCAAGGACATTCAGAGACTTGTCCTGAAGCCACTTCTGCATTGTCTTGGCTGTGTGCTTAGGGTCGTTGTCCTGTTGGAAGGTGAACCTTCACCCCAGTCTGAGGTCCTGAGCGCTCTGGAGCAGGTTTTCAGTAAGGATCTCTGTACTTTGCTCTGATCATCTTTCCCTCAATCCTGACTAGTCTCCCAGTCCCTGCCACTGATAAACATCCCCACAGCATGATGCTACCACCACCATGCTTCACCGTAGGGATGGTGCCAGGTTTCCTCCAGACGTGACGCTTGGCATTCAGGCCAAAGAGTTCAATCTTGGTTTCATCAGACCAGAGAATCTTGTTTCTCATGGTCTGAGAGTCTTTTAGGTGCCTTTTGGCAAACTCCAAGCAGGCTGTCATGTGCCTTTTACTGAAGAGTGGCTTCAGTCTGGCCACTCTACCATAAAGTCCTGATTGGTGGAGTGCTGCAGAGATGGTTGTCCTTCTTGAAGTTTCTCCCATCTTCACAGAGAACTGATCAGTGACCATCGAGTTCCTGGTCACCTCCCTGACCAAAGCCCTTCTCCCCAGATTGCTCAGTTTGGCCGAGCGTCCAGCTCTTGGAAGAGTCTTGGTGGTTCCAAACTTCTTCCATTTAAGAATGATGGAGGCCACTTTGTTCTTGGGGACCTTTATTGCTGCAGAAATGTTTTGGTACCCTTCCCCAGATCTGTGCCTCGACACAATCCTGTCTCGGAGCTCTACGGACAATTCCTTTGACCTCATGGCTCGGTTTTTGCTCTGACATGCACTGTCAACTGTGGGACCTTATGTAGACAGGTGTGTGCCTTTCCAAATCATGTCCAATCAATTGAATTTACCACAGGTGGACTCCAAGTTGTAGAAACATCTCAAGGATAATCAATGGAAACAGGATTCACCTGAGCTCAGTTTCGAGTCTCATAGCAAAGGGTCTGAATATTTATATAAATAAGGTATTTCTGTTTCTTATTTTTTATACATTTGCCAAAAATTCCCCCAAACTTTTTTCGCTTTGTCATTCTGGGTTATTGTGTGTAGATCGATGAGGACATTTAAAAAAAAAAAAAAAATCTGTTTTAGAATAAGGCCGTAACGTAACAAAATGTAGAACAAAAAAGTAAAGTGGTCGGAATACTTTCCAATGATATTTACAATTTTAGCAGTGGCTATTATCCAAAGCAACTTACAATAGTGTGTGTTTTATCACAAGTCATTTTAGATAACAGCCATACAGTATGGGTGGACGGAATCTAGTCCACAATCATGAAGTGGCTCTTCCTATTGAGACACACAGAACCCTATGAATGGATACATACTGACATCACAATAAAAGATTCAAGAGAGAAATAAAAATGTACTCGACTTCATATGATGTTCATTCATTCAAAGATGCTTCCCGATGAGTAGGAAATAATACAAAATAACGTTGATTTCTTTAACAAATTGTAGAGCTAGTGTTGATTCATATTATTGGTAGATGAAATTATAGTGAGACATTTGCTGCCCGGATAAATAGTAAATTGGAAATTGGATGGAACGGAATCCTATTCCCTATTTAGTGCACTACTTCTGATCACAGCCCTATGGGGGGGATTTATAAAGGGAATAGGGTGCCGTTTGGGACTCACTCTTAACTAGATATACAGATATCTCTTCTAGGAAAATGGAAATTTGATTATCGGATGAGAGAAGGAGAGTCACGTACGGGGAAAAATACCTTTCCATATTAATGAGACTGAGAGCGATGACATTACAGGGGTCTGATTGGCTACGGGACGGGTGATCCGTGTTTTCTGTGAATGTACAGGAATTCTCTCTCTCTCGCTCTACATTGCCCCTACTCTCTCTCTTCCTCTCTCCCTCTACATTGCCCCTTCTCTCTCTTTCTAGCTCCCTCTCTCCCTCTACATAGCCCCTTCCCTCTCTTGCTCTCTAGCTCCCTCTCTCTCCCTCTACATTGCCCCTTCTCTCGCTCCCTCTCACCCTCTACGTTGCCCCTTCCCTCTCTCCTTCTACATTGCCCCTTCCCTCTCACCCTCTACGTTGCCCCTTCCCTCTCACCTTCTACGTTGCCCCTTCCCTCTCACCCTCTACATTGCCCCTTCCCTCTCACCCTCTACGTTGCCCCTTCCCTCTCACCCTCTACGTTGCCCCTTCCCTCTCACCCTCTACGTTGCCCCTTCCCTCTCTCCCTCTACGTTGCCCCTTCTTCTCACCCTCTACGTTGCCCCTTCTCCCTCCCTCTACGTTGCCCCTTCCCTCTCTCCCTCTACGTTGCCCCTTCTTCTCACCCTCTACATTGCCCCTTCTCTCACCCTCTACGTTGCCCCTTCTCTCACCCTCTACGTTGCCCCTTCTTCTCACCCTCTACGTTGCCCCTTCTCCCTCCCTCTACGTTGCCCCTTCTCTCTCCCTCTACATTGCCCCTTCTCTCACCCTCTACGTTGCCCCTTCTCTCTCCCTCTACGTTGCCCCTTCTCTCTCCCTCTACATTGCTCTCACTCTCTAACTCTAACTCCCTAACTCCATTGGAGGCCTAATTTACGTAATCAGATCCTGTAATTCAGAAAGCAACATCCTCCCACTCCGGCCGCAGAGAGGCTGACGATTAGTCGGATGATGCCTCTTTGAAACACTGTAATTTTTCTACTGTACAGTCACTATACAGATCCCGCTCTCTCTGCTACAAGTCACTATACAGACCCCCCTCTCTCTGCTACAAGTCACTATACAGACCCCCCTCTCTCTGCTACAAGTCACTATACAGACCCCCCTCTCTCTGCTACAAGTCACTATACAGACCCCCCTCTCTCTGCTACAAGTCACTATACAGACCCCCCTCTCTCTGCTACAAGTCACTATACAGACCCCCCTCTCTCTGCTACAAGGCACTATACAGACCCCCCTCTCTCTGCTACAAGTCACTATACAGACCCCCCCCTCTCTGCTACAAGTCACTATACAGACCCCCCTCTCTCTGCTACAAGTCACTATACAGACCCCCCTCTCTCTGCTACAAGTCACTATACAGACCCCCCTCTCTCTGCTACAAGTCACTATACAGACCCCCCTCTCTCTGCTACAAGTCACTATACAGACCCCCCTCTCTCTGCTACAAGGCACTATACAGACCCCCCTCTCTCTGCTACAAGTCACTATACAGACCCCCCTCTCTCTGCTACAAGTCACTATACAGACCCCCCTCTCTCTGCTACAAGGCACTATACAGACCCCCCTCTCTCTGCTACAAGTCACTATACAGACCCCCCTCTCTCTGCTACAAGTCACTATACAGACCCCCCTCTCTCTGCTACAAGTCACTATACAGACCCCCCTCTCTCTGCTACAAGTCACTATACAGACCCCCCTCTCTCTGCTACAAGTCACTATACAGACCCCCCCTCTCTCTGCTACAAGTCACTATACAGACCCCCCTCTCTCTGCTACAAGTCACTATACAAACCCCCCTCTCTCTGCTACAAGTCACTATACAGACCCCCCTCTCTCTGCTACAAGTCACTATACAGACCCTGCTCTCTCTGCTGCAAGTCAAGCAGAACGGATTGCCCCTCAAACATATATTTGTTTACTTGTTATTTATTGTACACAATGCACAGAACATAATGAGTAATCAATTGTATACACTTCATAACAAAAGCTATTTCCTGAGGGGGATACAAGGAAATGGAAAACAAGGGAATGTTTTTTTTTCTTCTTTGTGAAGCCATCCCAGTTCTTCTGTTTGATACAGTGCCAAGCATGGGTCACTGAGAACATAATAATCTCACACATCACAGGGGAATGCAGTGGGGTGAAGCAGCGCTCTGACGGGTTTGACATTCATTGTTTCCCATGTGAGAAAATCTGTTGGATAGGAAGTCCCCAGTATCCTATTGGATAGGAAGTCACCAGTAACCTATTGGATAGGAAGTCACCGGCATCCTATTGGTTAGGAAGTCACCGGCATCCTATTGGTTAGGAAGTCACCGGCATCCTATTGGTTAGGAAGTCACCGGCATCCTATTGGTTAGGAAGTCACCGGCATCCTATTGGATAGGAAGTCCCCGGCATCCTATTGGATAGGAAGTCCCCGGTATCCTATTGGATAGGAAGTCCCCGGCATCCTATTGGATAGGAAGTCCCCGGCATCCTATTGGATAGGAAGTCCCCGGCATCCTATTGGATAGGAAGTCCCCGGTATCCTATTGGATAGGAAGTCACCGGCATCCTATTGGATAGGAAGTCCCCGGCATCCTATTGGATAGGAAGTCCCCGGCATCCTATTGGATAGGAAGTCACCAGTATCCTATTGGATAGGAAGTCACCAGTATCCTATTGGATAGGAAGTCACCAGTATCCTATTGGATAGGAAGTCCCCGGCATCCTATTGGATAGGAAGTCCCCGGCATCCTATTGGATAGGAAGTCCCCGGCATCCTATTGGATAGGAAGTCCCCGGCATCCTATTGGATAGGAAGTCCCCGGCATCCTATTGGATAGGAAGTCACCAGTATCCTATTGGATAGGAAGTCACCAGTATCCTATTGGATAGGAAGTCACCAGTATCCTATTGGATAGGAAGTCCCCGGCATCCTATTGGATAGGAAGTCCCCGGCATCCTATTGGATAGGAAGTCCCCGGCATCCTATTGGATAGGAAGTCCCCGGCATCCTATTGGATAGGAAGTCCCCGGCGTCCTATTGGATAGGAAGTCCCCGGCGTCCTATTGGATAGGAAGTCCCCGGTGTCCTATTGGATAGGAAGTCACCGGTGTCCTATTGGATAGGAAGTCCCCGGTGTCCTATTGGATAGGAAGTCCCCGGTGTCCTATTGGATAGGAAGTCCCCGGTGTCCTATTGGATAGGAAGTCACCAGTATCCTATTGGATAGGAAGTCCCCGGCGTCCTACTGGATAGGAAGTCACCACCATCCTATTGGATAGGAAGTCACCAGTATCCTATTGGATAGGAAGTCACCAGTATCCTATTGGTCTTTTGGGGCGGTAGGTAGCCTAGTGGTTAGAACGTTGGGCCAGTAACCGAAAGGTTGCTGGATCAAATCCCAGAGCTGCCAAGGTAAGAATCAGCCATTCTGCCCCTGAACAAAGCAGTTAGCCTACTGGGGAACAGTGGGTTGTCATTGTAAATAAGAATTTGTTCTTCACTGACTTGCTAAATATTTTTAAAATGTAATATTCTCACACGCACATACTTTGAGACATATTTTTTCGCCTCACCTAATTGAAGAAAGACATGTCAAAAGCGCTCCTCCCTACACTCCTCTCACAACTAATATACCCATAGTTGCAACCAAAATAGCACCCCATTCCCTACATAGTGCACTACTTTTGGGCGTGGGCCCTGGTCAAAAGTAGTGCGCTACTTTTGAATAAGGAATAAATGTGCCATTTAGGATGCAGCCCATGTTCTGAATGATGAATCCCAGAATGAGGGGAAAAAATAAACCATTCATATGGAAAATTCCTCCGCTAAATATGAAACTCGAAACTACAAAAGGGATCTAGTTAATTATGCAATGAATCTGCCCCTCTTCCATTTGAACTACATCAACAACACTGCAGAGTGTATTATCAGTATTCAATCTATTCATTATTTACAAACATGGTAAGTAATCCATGAACTAGGGAACGATAAACAATACAGACATGGTTAGTAACCCATGAACTAGGGAACGATAGACAATACAAACATGGTTAGTAACCCATGAACTAGGGAACGATAGACAATACAAACATGGTTAGTAACCCATGAACTAGGGAACGATAGACAATACAAACATGGTTAGTAACCCATGAACTAGGGAACGATAGACAATACAGACATGGTTAGTAATCCATGAACTAGGGAACGATAGACAATACAGACATGGTTAGTAACCCATGAACGATAGACAATACAATACAGACATGGTTAGTAACCCATGAACTAGGGAACGATAGACAATACAGACATGGTTAGTAACCCATGAACGATAAACAATACAGACATGGTTACTCTGAAGAGACGTCAATGTAAAGATATAATGTTGGACAACAGACATTAATGATCTAGTTTTTGTTATCGATAGAAAAATAAATCACTTTCAGTAATTCAATGAAGTCTAAAAACATAGTGGGAGAGTCCCAAATGGCACCTTGTTCACTATAAAGTGCCTATGTAATAAGTCCCGAGTGGCACCCTGTTCACTATGTGGTACTATAAATGTATAAGTCCTTATAAAGTGTCATAATTTTGACCAGAACCCAAAAAGTAGTGCACTATGTAGGGAATAGGGTGTCATTTGGGATGTATAAACAGTAGGCCTGTATAACAATATTTCAGAGCAATGTGTCTGGCCTGAATGCAGCTTAGTAATACAATAGTGGAACGATGGCTGCTGGAAAGCCTCGCTGGGATCTGTGGTAACGCAGAGACACACACACACACAGCTCTAACAATTGAGATGAAATGTTGACATAGGTCTGCTCTAGACAGCTATAAACGTTCAGTCATTGGCAGGTCACTCCACTGCAAACAATGCTGGGGGGGGGGGGGGATGTGTCGCCGGAGTGTCTTCTCAATCATGTGGCCGGGACCACATTAATGCACTGTCACCACTTGTTTTACGGATTTCTATTGTTACCTGTAGTCCAGGCTAGTGGCGGTTTTAGCTTGTATGGCTCCTTGGACGAACCCCCCCACACTTCAAATCCTATATCACACAAATACAGAGAGGGAGATATGAGTCTCCAGCTTCAGAGATTTCTGCAATTCGTTCCAGTCATTGGCAGCAGAGAACTGGAAGGAAAGGTGGCCAAAGGAGGAGTTGGCTTTGGGGATGACCCGTGAGATACCTGCTGGAGCGCGTGCTACGAGTGGGTGCTGCTATGGTGACCAGTGAGCTGAGATAAGGCAGGGCTTTACCTAGCAGATGACCTGGAGCCAGTGGGTTTGGCGATTAATATGAAGCGAGGACCAGCCAAAGAGTGCATACAGGTCGCAGTGGTGGGTAGTATATGGGGCTTTGGTAACAAAACGGAAGGCACTGTGATAGACTGCATCCAGTTTGTTGAGTAGAGTGTTGGAGGCTATTTGGTAAATGACGTCGCCGAAGTCAAGGATCGGCAGGATAGTCAGTTTTACGAGGGTATGTTTAGCAGCATGAGTGAAGGATGCTTTGTTGCAAAATAGGAAGCTGATTCTAGATTTCATTTTGGATTGGAGATGCTTAATGTGAGTCTGGAAGGAGAGTTTACAGTCTAGCCAGACACCTAGGTATTTATAGTTGTCCACATATTCTAAGTCAGAACCGTCCAGAGTAGTGATGCTGGACGGACGGGCAGGTGCAGGCAGCGATCGGTTGAAGAGCATGCATTTAAGAGCAGTTGAAGGCCACAGAAGGAGAGTTGTATGGCATTGAAGCTCGTCTGGAGGTTAGTTAACACAGTATCCAAAGAAGGGCCAGATGTATACAGAATGGTGTCGTGTGGCTGAGGAGGTAGAGGGCTCCTCATCCTGGCCAGTGCCAGAGGGTGCTCCAAAATATTTCAGAAGTGCCCCTGAATTTGCATTAAATTACAGTACATGAGTCTGACACCATAAATACATTTGTTGCACAATTAAATACACATGTCATTATGCACAATTCATTTAATAGTCAGAATAGGAACCAAATTAACCATATGTGGTGGTTCATTTCTGCATTACCAAATGAGGAGAGTTACAAACTTCACACACACCAGTCAGAGTTATGCTCAAACTACATCTTTAATAATTAAGATGCTTTTGCAAAAGCACTTTGACTTTCAATGATGCACCATTTCTAATGAACCATTGAAAAGTGACAACACAAAAGTACAAAGGTCTTTTATAACCAAGATACACCCCTCTCAACGTACATGACGAACCACAGATATTTAGGAACAGTTCACAAAGAAAGACTTTTACTTGAGAGAGGAGTATCCCATAGCCAGATAGCATTCGCTATAAATTATCGTTCAGTTTGGTCCTTAAGACGAGGTTCTAATCCCCTTCCTGGTACTTCATAGCACAAAAACACCATCTCATCCAATGGCATAAATCAATTGACAACTCTAGATAATCCCATCTCAAGTAAACCCCCTCTTGACTCCACTCCTGGACAAGCTCACTGAGGGGAGTGAGCCTCTAGGTCATACACTATCCCAGGATAAGTGCAACATCAGAGAGGACATACAATGGTTCCAGACACTGCCATACCCCTCCCCCAATGCCAAAGGAGGGAGTGACTTGCGCACAGACATTGTGGAGACAAGTAATTGGTTCCCCATTAATCACGTCATCCCTTCACATGGTTTAACAGATACATTCACATATGAGGAGATGTCTTCCCTGTGGCTCAGTTGGTAGAGCATGGTGTTTGCAACGCCAGCATGGTGTGTGCAACACCAGGGTTGTGGGTTTGATTCCCACAGGGGGCCAGTACAAAAAAAAAAAAAAATATTTAAAAAAATGTATGAAATGTATGCATTCACTACTGTAAGTCGCTCTGGATAAGAGCGTCTGCTAAATGACTACAATGATATGAAGACAATGTTCCATCCTGTCCTCTTCCCTTTCTGATATTCTGCATAGCACCAGGGATATGTGAAAGACAAGCCTGACCTCTCCCCTCTCTGGGCCCCAGGTGACTGAGCCCCAGCTGAGGGAAGAAGTGCAACTGCCAACACCAGAGTCCAAAGGGATACATTCTGATTCCTCCGCCACATTGGCTAATTCTAGGCATAAGACACCCCAAAAGACTGAATATATCACAAAATCAGCATAATATAGGGATCTTTTAAGTTAGCCTACAGCATTGGAAATTCCCCTTACTGAGCTCAGGACCTAGTCAATACAACCACAGAAAACTTTCATTGAGGTGACATCATAAAGGTTAACCAAATCAATAATGTGCTCGTTAGGTTGTAATTGTTTTGCTGCAGGCTACACACATTATCATGATGGAAACAGTGTGAAATTATATCCAATGTTATGTAAGTTAGCATAGCAAGCAACATAGGCTAACAAACATACGTGTTATACGAGCCTATTTCATTACATGCATAACATTATACTCATAAAGAGATGGCATATCTTTTGTGCGTTTCTCCTCTTCTTCGTTCCTCTTTTTCCTAAACTGATGGCTTAGACCTTTTCTTATCCATTTGTGTTGATTTGGCACTCGAGCATCACTACATTACCCATCCCCCACAACACTGTCAACCAAGACTACATTACCCATCCCCCAACACTGTCAACCAAGAGTCAAGACTACATTACCCATCCCCCCAACACTGTCAACCAAGACTACATTACCCATCCCCCAACACTGTCAACCAAGAGTCAAGACTACATTACCCATCCCCCACAACACTGTCAACCAAGAGTCAAGACTACATTACCCATCCCCCCAACATTGTCAACCAAGAGTCAAGACTACATTACCCATCCCCCAACACTGTCAACCAAGACTACATTACCCATCCCACCAACACTGTCAACCAAGACTACATTACCCATCCCCCAACACTGTCAACCAAGACTACATTACCCATCCCCCCCAACACTGTCAACCAAGACTACATTACCCATCCCCCAACACTGTCAACCAAGACTACATTACCCATCCCCCCCAACACTGTCAACCAAGAGTCAAGACTACATTACCCATCCCCCAACACTGTCAACCAAGACTACATTACCCATCCCCCCCAACACTGTCAACCAAGAGTCAAGACTACATTACCCATCCCCCAACACTGTCAACCAAGAGTCAAGACTACATTACCCATCCCCCCAACACTGTCAACCAAGAGTCAAGACTACATTACCCATCCCCCCCAACACTGTCAACCAAGAGTCAAGACTAAACAGTTCCCCTTGGTGGTGTGCAGTACTGGTTTTATATTATTCTTAACCATTTCACACAAACCAGAGAAAAATTCCAACAATATGTCTGTGAAACTATATATTCACAGTATTATGAATGAATTGTGGTTTATTTTGGTAGCATTTTGTAGTGTGACTGATTTGTACAAAGTTAGAGGTGTGCCATTTGATAGAGTCCCCGCTCCCCTTACCTCGGGCTTCCAGTGGGGAGACTAAGCATAACACAGGCAAGGTGATATCTACACCTGTGTTTTTCCTCAGTATGATATCAATCAAGCTAATTTTACATCACATCAAAATCAATGCATACAAATGTTATTTATGTAGCATTTATGTAGCATTTATGTAGCACTTATGTAGCATTTATGTAGCATTTATGTAGCATTTATGTAGCACTTATGTAGCATTTATGTAGCACTTATGTAGCATTTATGTAGCATTTATGTAGCACTTATGTAGCATTTATGTAGCATTTATGTAGCACTTATGTAGCATTTTCAACAACGATTGCCCCACAGTCCTTTACCAGAACCCCGTCTAGACCCCCAAAGAGCAAGCAGCAGCAAAGTGGGAAAGACAAATAAGGAAGAGGATATGAGAGATGAACGAACCCCGTCTCACTCCACGATGATCCACTCAGACCGAACCCCGTCTCACTCCACGATGATCCACTCAGACCGAACCCCGTCTCACTCCACGATGATCCACTCAGACCGAACCCCGTCTCACTCCACGATGATCCACTCAGACCGAACCCCGTCTCACTCCACGATGATCCACTCAGACCGAACCCCGTCTCACTCCACGATGATCCACTCAGACCGAACCCCGTCTCACTCCACGATGATCCACTCAGACCGAACCCCGTCTCACTCCACGATGATCCACTCAGACCGAACCCCGTCTCACTCCACGCTGATCCACTCAGACCGAACCCCGTCTCACTCCACGATGATCCACTCAGACCGAACCCCGTCTCACTCCACGATGATCCACTCAGACCGAACCCCGTCTCACTCCACGATGATCCACTCAGACCGAACCCCGTCTCACTCCACGATGATCCACTCAGACCGAACCCCGTCTCACTCCACGATGATCCACTCAGACCGAACCCCGTCTCACTCCACGATGATCCACTCAGACCGAACCCCGTCTCACTCCACGGTGATCCACTCAGACCGAACCCCGTCTCACTCCACGGTGATCCACTCAGACCGAACCCCGTCTCACTCCACGGTGATCCACTCAGACCGAACCCCGTCTCACTCCACGGTGATCCACTCAGACCGAACCCCGTCTCACTCCACGGTGATCCACTCAGACCGAACCCCGTCTCACTCCACGGTGATCCACTCAGACCGAACCCCGTCTCACTCCACGGTGATCCACTCAGACCGAACCCCGTCTCACTCCACGGTGATCCACTCAGACCGAACCCCGTCTCACTCCACGGTGATCCACTCAGACCGAACCCCGTCTCACTCCACGGTGATCCACTCAGACCGAACCCCGTCTCACTCCACGATGATCCACTCAGACCGAACCCCGTCTCACTCCACGGTGATCCACTCAGACCGAACCCCGTCTCACTCCACGATGATCCACTCAGACCGAACCCCGTCTCACTCCACGGTGATCCACTCAGACCGAACCCCGTCTCACTCCACGATGATCCACTCAGACCGAACCCCGTCTCACTCCACGATGATCCACTCAGACCGAACCCCGTCTCACTCCACGATGATCCACTCAGACCGAACCCCGTCTCACTCCACGATGATCCACTCAGACCGAACCCCGTCTCACTCCACGATGATCCACTCAGACCGAACCCCGTTTCTCTCCACGATGATCCACTCAAACCGAACCCCGTCTCACTCCACGATGATCCACTCAGACCGAACCCCGTCTCACTCCACGATGATCCACTCAGACCGAACCCCGTCTCACTCCACGATGATCCACTCAGACCGAACCCCGTCTCACTCCACGATGATCCACTCAGACCGAACCCCGTCTCACTCCACGATGATCCACTCAGACCGAACCCCGTCTCACTCCACGATGATCCACTCAGACCGAACCCCGTCTCACTCCACGATGATCCACTCAGACCGAACCCCGTCTCACTCCACGATGATCCACTCAGACCGAACCCCGTCTCACTCCACGATGATCCACTCAGACCTGCCTGTAATAACACTGCATTCAAAGTGGTAGAAAAATATGCCTATGATTGAAACATTCTTGAATAGTATATCTAGAATACAGTGCATTTGGAAAGTATTCAGACCCAACATAATTTTCACATATTGCCTAAGCTACTGTCAATGTTCTCCCTCAAAATGACAAATACCCCCTTTTACTGGTCAGGACGTGACAGTGGACCCTATTCAAACTGACACAATCCTACTTCAGGGATCGATCAAAACAAATTTTGTGTTTTGCAGCAGGAAAGCATGTAATACGATACAGTTGAAATCCTTTTAGTATCTTGCTGTGAACATTGTTTGGTTGATTTAACAAACGACAACAATCCATATTCCAGCAGGAGAAGATCCTGCTACAGTATACTATTAAAACAGTAGAAGTTGTCACGTTCGTCTAAAGGAGTAGATCAAGGCACAGCGTACTTAGAGTTCCACATGTTTAATAAATATGAAAACTCAACAAAACAATGCAGACGAAACTGAAGCGTGACGTTCTGGGCTGCTCACAGGCAGCTACACAAACACAAGATCCCCACAAAGCACAGGTGGGGAAAAGGCTGCCTAAGTATGATTCCTAATCAGAGACAACGATAGACAGCTGCCTCTGATTAGGAACACTACTCGGCCCAAAACAAAGAAATACAAAAACATAGAAAAAGGAACATAGAACGCCCACCTTAGTCACACCCTGGCCTAACCAAAATAGAGAACAAAACCCTCTCTATGGCCAGGGCGTGACAGAAGTGCCAATCAAACTAGAAGTTCCGCCCATTTCTCTTGTTCTCAAGGTTATGGAGCATCTCTCCATCGGCCTGAGGACATCATGGGAGCCATCACGTAAAGTTGGGCCTTTTCATCATAACTTATAATTCAGTTGACAGTCTGAAAATGAGCAGACAGATGAATATGTGACATGATGAGTAAGGGACAGGACGATGACACACACGTCCTCTTCAACTCTTTCTTCGGGAACGATGACCGTACAGTCAACAAAAAGGCAGATGTAATTTATATGGTCACTATGATTGTTTATATGGTCACTATGATTATTTATATGGTCACTATGATTATTTATATGGTCACTATGATTGTTTATATGGTCACTATGATTATTTATATGGTCACTATGATTATTTATATGGTCACTATGATTGTTTATATGGTCACTATGATTATTTGTATGGTCACTATGATTGTTTATATGGTCACTATGATTGTTTGATATGACATAACGCCACAGTTTCTTATCCCTTCACCTGTTCCAGTCTTGTCAATTGATACATGTGTCCAGCTGAATTAGATTATGTTAAAAAAAAAATGTATTCATTTTTCTCTTGTTGCCGCTTGTTAGTTAAGAGGTATATACACAGCAAAAAGACATAGAAAATGGAAAGTTGTGTATTTTTATGCTGTGGTTTTAGTCAAACGACTGAACATAGCTGTTATTACATCAGGATTACTATGAGATGACGTTACGCTATTCCAGGAGGTTAATACCTGATGACGAACCAAGGTTTAATATGGATTATAACTGTATCGTAACGCTTTATACATGACCGCTTTAACGAAGCTTGTAACTGACAGTGACTCACTGAGTCCGTACCCTAATCGGCTGTTGAATCAGCCCAAGTGTTATAATGCGTCATAATGCTTCAGTACATTTACACGTTAGTCATTGAGCAGTTGCTCTTATCCAGAGCGACTTACAGTTTGTGCATTCATCTTAAGATAGCTAGGTTGGACAATCACATATCACAGTCATAGTGTGAGGACAGATGCTGGGAGATGAGAAGCAAGTACAGGGAGGGAATATTTAATAAATAACCGACAGGAAACAAAACAAGGACAGCGTCTGGACAGGGGGAACAAAACAGCATTAATGCTGACACGGGGATGAAACTGAGGAATAGACAGATATAGGGGAGGCAATCAATAAATTATGGAGTCCAGGTGAGTCCAATGAGGCGGTGACGCGCATAACGATGGTGACAGGTGTGCATAATGATGGGCCACCTGGCGCCCTCGAGCGCCAGAGAGGAGGAGCGGGGCTGGTGCCACACATACTAAGTACAATCTCCCTCAGTGAAGTAGCTATCAGCAAAGTAAGAGTAGGAGGAGAAAAGTCAGAGTTAGGAGGAGGAGGACAGAGTTAGGAGGAGGAGAACAGAGTTAGGAGGAGGAGAACAGAGTTAGGAGGAGGAGAACAGAGTTAGGAGGAGGAGGACAGAGTTAGGAGGAGGAGAACAGAGTTAGGAGGAGGAGGACAGAGTTAGGAGGAGGAGGACAGAGTTAGGAGGAGGAGGAGGACAGAGTTAGGAGGAGGAGGACAGAGTTAGGAGGAGGAGGACAGAGTTAGGAGGAGGAGGACAGAGTTAGGAGGAGGAGGACAGAGTTAGGAGGAGGAGGACAGAGTTAGGAGGAGGAGGACAGAGTTAGGAGGAGGAGAACAGAGTTAGGAGGAGGAGGACAGAGTTAGGAGGAGGAGGACAGAGTTAGGAGGAGGAGAACAGAGTTAGGAGGAGGAGAACAGAGTTAGGAGGAGGAGGACAGAGTTAGGAGGAGGAGGACAGAGTTAGGAGGAGGAGGACAGAGTTAGGAGGAGGAGGACAGAGTTAGGAGGAGGAGGACAGAGTTAGGAGGAGGAGGAGGACAGAGTTAGGGAGGAGGAGGACAGAGTTAGGAGGAGGAGGAGGACAGAGTTAGGAGGAGGAGGAAAGAGTTAGGAGGAGGAGGACAGAGTTAGGAGGAGGAGGACAGAGTTAGGAGGAGGAGGAGGACAGAGTTAGGAGGAGGAGGACAGAGTTAGGAGGAGGAGGAGGACAGAGTTAGGAGGAGGAGAAAAGTCAGAGCTGGTTGGAGGAGAAAAGAGAGTAGGTGGATGTTACGTACGCCTCTAGGAGGAGTGAACGCAACACCCTGCTACAACTCAACTCCCCGTGGAGCGAAAGAGGTGTGGGACTGTAGGTGGAGTGATAGAGGTGTGGGACTGTAGGTGGAGGTATAGAGGTATGGGACTGTAGGTGGAGTGATAGAGGTATGGGACTGTAGGTGGAGGTATAGAGGTATGGGACTGTAGGTGGAGGTATAGAGGTGTGGGACTGTAGGTGGAGGTAAAGAGGTGTGGGACTGTAGGTGGAGGTAAAGAGGTATGGGACTGTAGGTGGAGTGATAGAGGTGTGGGACTGTAGGTGGAGTGATAGAGGTGTGGGACTGTAGGTGGAGTGATAGAGGTGTGGGACTGTAGGTGGAGGTATAGAGGTATGGGACTGTAGGTGGAGTGATAGAGGTGTGGGACTGTAGGTGGAGGTATCGAGGTATGGGACTGTAGGTGGAGTGATAGAGGTATGGGACTGTAGGTGGAGTGAAAGAGGTATGGGACTGTAGGTGGAGTGAAAGAGGTATGGGACTGTAGGTGGAGTGAAAGAGGTATGGGACTGTAGGTGGAGTGATAGAGGTGTGGGACTGTAGGTGGAGTGATAGAGGTGTGGGACTGTAGGTGGAGGTATAGAGGTATGGGACTGTAGGTGGAGGTATAGAGGTATGGGACTGTAGGTGGAGGTATAGAGGTATGGGACTGTAGGTGGAGGTATAGAGGTATGGGACTGTAGGTGGAGGTATAGAGGTGTGGGACTGTAGGTGGAGTGATAGAGGTATGGGACTGTAGGTGGAGGTATAGAGGTATGGGACTGTAGGTGGAGGTATAGAGGTATGGGACTGTAGGTGGAGGTATAGAGGTATGGGACTGTAGGTGGAGGTATAGAGGTATGGGACTGTAGGTGGAGGTATAGAGGTATGGGACTGTAGGTGGAGGTATAGAGGTATGGGACTGTAGGTGGAGGTATAGAGGTATGGGACTGTAGGTGGAGTGATAGAGGTATGGGACTGTAGGTGGAGTGATAGAGGTATGGGACTGTAGGTGGAGTGATAGAGGTATGGGACTGTAGGTGGAGGTAAAGAGGTATGGGACTGTAGGTGGAGGTATAGAGGTATGGGACTGTAGGTGGAGGTAAAGAGGTATGGGACTGTAGGTGGAGGTATAGAGGTATGGGACTGTAGGTGGAGGTATAGAGGTATGGGACTGTAGGTGGAGGTATAGAGGTATGGGACTGTAGGTGGAGTGATAGAGGTATGGGACTGGAGGTGGAGTGATAGAGGTGTGGGACTGGAGGTGGAGGTAAAGAGGTGTGGGACTGTAGGTGGAGGTATAGAGGTATGGGACTGTAGGTGGAGGTATAGAGGTGTGGGACTGTAGGTGGAGGTAAAGAGGTGTGGGACTGTAGGTGGAGGTAAAGAGGTATGGGACTGTAGGTGGAGGTATAGAGGTATGGGACTGTAGGTGGAGGTATAGAGGTGTGGGACTGTAGGTGGAGGTAAAGAGGTGTGGGACTGTAGGTGGAGGTAAAGAGGTATGGGACTGTAGGTGGAGTGATAGAGGTGTGGGACTGTAGGTGGAGTGATAGAGGTGTGGGACTGTAGGTGGAGTGATAGAGGTGTGGGACTGTAGGTGGAGGTATAGAGGTATGGGACTGTAGGTGGAGTGATAGAGGTATGGGACTGTAGGTGGAGGTATAGAGGTATGGGACTGTAGGTGGAGGTATAGAGGTGTGGGACTGTAGGTGGAGTGATAGAGGTATGGGACTGTAGGTGGAGGTATAGAGGTATGGGACTGTAGGTGGAGGTATAGAGGTATGGGACTGTAGGTGGAGGTATAGAGGTATGGGACTGTAGGTGGAGGTATAGAGGTATGGGACTGTAGGTGGAGGTATAGAGGTATGGGACTGTAGGTGGAGGTATAGAGGTATGGGACTGTAGGTGGAGGTATAGAGGTATGGGACTGTAGGTGGAGTGATAGAGGTATGGGACTGTAGGTGGAGTGATAGAGGTATGGGACTGTAGGTGGAGTGATAGAGGTATGGGACTGTAGGTGGAGGTAAAGAGGTATGGGACTGTAGGTGGAGGTATAGAGGTATGGGACTGTAGGTGGAGGTATAGAGGTATGGGACTGTAGGTGGAGGTAAAGAGGTATGGGACTGTAGGTGGAGGTATAGAGGTATGGGACTGTAGGTGGAGGTATAGAGGTATGGGACTGTAGGTGCGAGTAAGGATGACAAGCCAGAGATTGGTACCGTTTACAGGGAATTTATTCCGTCACACGGTAAATTTGGGGAAAAGGGGCTGAACGGAACCAAAGCAAAGAAAGTAAATATCAAATCCCCCTCTCCTACCTTACCTGTCTACCCACTACTTAACTAACTAGCACCACCTGGTGCACTAACCAAAATACAGGGGATGGTCCGCCCAGGTCTTACCTAGTGTGCATAGACAGAGTATACACTACGGGTTATGTATGCCCGCAGGCCTCTGGCCTAAGCACTTACAAAGTACCTTCCCCTTCCTCCCTGGGAACAACAATAGAATAACTAAAACTATTTCAATAATCAAACCACTGCGTCCTATTGACACACAACCAATCAGCTCTCTCTCTCACTCAGCCAACACAGGACACACCAATCATCTCTCTCCTAACAACAACAACCAACACAGGATATCACCCTCATCTCTCTCCTAACAACAACACAGGATATCACCCTCATCTCTCTCCTAACAACAACACAGGATATCACCCTCATCTCTCTCCTAACAACAACACAGGATATCACCCTCATCTCTCTCCTAACAACAACACAGGATATCACCCTCATCTCTCTCCTAACAACAACCAACACAGGATATCACCCTCATCTCTCTCCTAACAACAACCAACACAGGATATCACCCTCCTAACAACCAACACAGGATATCACCCTCATCTTTCATCTCTCTTCTCTCAGCAGTCATCTAACATCGGACATACCAGTCTTCTCTTCTGAGCAACAGAACACTGGTTTTATATCGCTTCAGAAGGAGTCGGTAATTGAAGACAGCTGCTTCCTCTGACGAGAAGGCGGGGTCAGCTCCAATTTGCCATGGAGTCGACCAATCAGCTGCTTGGGGGATTCCAGGAAGCCGTTTTGCTGAAACACACACACACACACACATACAAACCACAACACAGAAACTGGGGAACGTAACAGTGGAGAAAAGTCAGAGTTGGTAGGAGGAGAAAAGTCAGAGTTGGTGTTAGTTCACTAAAGGCAAGTAATTAGCCCAAATGAAACATTGGGAGCTCGGTCCAGGAGCATTGATTCAAACCTGTCTGTTTTCATTCCCTGCTACCTCAGAACAGTTCCTGTCCAATCTATAATAACCAGGTCTATACAACGGTAGCACGACATTGATGGATAGATGGAAGAATTAGTCACTGTGTGTGTGTGTGTGTCTGTGTCTGTATGTGTGTGAATATTATTGTATGTGTGTGTTTGTGTGGGTGTGCTTGAGTCTTTGTCTGTGTTTGTATCTCTGTGTCTGTCTGTGTCGAAGCTGAATAGGATAGATCTGAAAAGTCTTGAGGCAAAGAGGAGATATGAGTTGATTTAAAGTGAAGACATTTTCAAATTAGTAAATAACCCTGGCAATAGAAAGAACTGTGATTTATAATATGGATTCACCATTTCATTTTCCCGGTATTGTCCCCATTAACTTATCCGATATTATCTTGTCTGTCGATGGCTGACACAATGATATTTCTGTCTGTTTCCGTCTCCAGACATTATCCACTGTACAAGACGTGTTATCTCTTTTATGATGAGAACATTAATGCTGTATCAGCTTGTGCAATGTAGAACATCGAGACTCATTCGCTTTAGGCGCCCCAAATGGCACCCTCTTCCCTTCATTGTGCACTACCTTTGATCAGGGTCTGTTGTTGTACTATATTGGGAATAGGGTGCCATTTGGGACATAGATAATGTCTGACACTCAGCTGTTAAACACGACGCCATCTGTTGCTGTTCTATTTTACTCTGTCCGTTTTCACTCTGTCCATTTTTACTCTGTCCGTTTTCACCCTGTCCATTTTCACCCTGTCCATTTTCACCCTGTCCATTTTCACTCTGTCCATTTTCACCCTGTCCATTTTCACTCTGTCCATTTTCACCCTGTCCATTTTCACTCTGTCCATTTTCACCCTGTCCAGTTTCACCCTGTCCAGTTTCACCCTGTCCATTTTCACTCTGTCCATTTTCACTCTGTCCGTTTTTAATCTGTCCATTTTCACCCTGTCCATTTTCACCCTGTCCATTTTCACTCTGTCCATTTTCACTCTGTCCGTTTTCACTCTGTCCATTTTCACCCTGTCCATTTTCACCCTGTCCATTTTCACCCTGTCCATTTTTACCCTGTCCATTTTTAATCTGTCCATTTTCACCCTGTCCATTTTCACTCTGTCCATTTTCACCCTGTCCATTTTCACTCTGTCCATTTTCACTCTGTCCATTTTCACTCTGTCCATGAGATAAGTGAGAAGAAAAGCAACATTTATGAACTATATTCCATGATTTAGGTATTCAGGACATGAACTCAGCTGCACAACTTTGGTTTAACTAACATTTTAGACAGAGAGAGAGACAGAGAGAGAGAGAGAGAGTGAGACAGAGAGAGTGAGACAGAGAGAGAGAGAGAGTGAGACAGAGAGAGTGAGACAGAGAGTGAGAGAGATAGAGAGAGACAGAGAGTGAGACAGAGAGAGTGAGACAGAGAGAGTGAGACAGACAGAGAGAGAGAGAGAGAGAGAGAGCGATACAGAGAGAGTAAGGGCATGTCACCATAACTACCTTTCGAGTAGTAAGATGTATAAAAGCAACAGATACCATTTATTAGAAGGGGCTAGAAGCGTCTTATATGGTGAGCTACCGAGTGGCTAGGACAGGCACGCCCCATACTATTGTGGAGGACTTAATTCTTCCTGCTGCCGCGGATATGGCTGGGACAATACTGTGGGAAAAGGCCCAAAAAACTATACAGACAATGCCTTCATCAATCAACACCGTTTCAATATGCATCAGTGACATGGCAGCAGATGTTTCGAAACAATTACTGCTTCGCATAAAAGCCAGTGAATTCTATGCGTTACAGCTGGTTGAGTCAACAGACGTAGCGGGCCTGGCACAGCTCCTGGTATATGACTGTTACGTTTATGGGGGGGTCAATTAAGGAAGACTTCCTCTTCTGCAAACCACTGGAAACCAGGACAACAGGAGAGAATATTTTTAAAGTACTGGACCGCTTTGTGACATCAGATGGACTTTGGTGGTCAAGATGTGTTGGTATCTGTACTGATGGCGCTAAAGCCATGACAAGGAGACATAGTGGAGTGGTAACGCGCGTGCAAGCAGTTGCCCCCGACGCCACTTGGGTCCACTGCAGCATCCACCGAGAGGCTCTTGCTGCCAAGGGAATGCCTGACAGCTTGAAAGACGTTTTGGACACTACAGTGAAAATGGTTAACTTTGTTAAATTATGGCCCATGGACTGTTGTGTATTTTCTGCACGATACAATGATATGGGTAGCGACCATGTAACGCTTTTACAACATACAGAAGTGTGCTGGTTATCAAGGGGCAAGGTATTTCCATGATTTTTTGAATTGAGAGACGAGCTTAAAGTTTTCTTTACTGACCATAATTTTCACTTGTCTGACCGCTTGACTGATGGATAGGCCAGTCGTGTGAGAAACTATCTGGGTGATGTTTTTCCTCGCCTGAATGATCTGAATCTAGGATTACAGGGACTCTCCACAACTGTATTCAATGTGTGGGACAAAATTGAGGCTATGATTAAGAAGTTGGAGCTCCTCTCTGTCTGCATTAACAAGGACAACACACAGGTCTTTCCATCATTCTATGATTTTTTGAGTGCAAATGAACTCAAGCTTACGGACAATGTCAAATGTGATATAGCAAAGCACCTGTGTGAGCTAGGTGCGCAATTATGCAGGTACTTTCCCGAAACGGATGACACAAACAACTGGATTCGTTATCCCTTTCATGCCCTGCCTCCAGTCCACTTACCGATATCTGAACAAGAGAGCCTCATCCAAATTGCAACAAGCGGTTCTGTGAAAATTGAATTTAATCAGAAGCCACTGCCATATTTCTGGATTGGGCTGCGCTCAGAGTATCCTGCCTTGGCAAATCGCGCTGTTAAGACACTGATGCCCTTTGCAACCAGGTACCTATGTGAGAGTGGATTCTCGGCCCTCACTAGCATGAAAACTAAATACAAGCACAGACTGTGTGGGAAATGATTTAAGACTGAGACTCTCTCCAATACAACCCAACATTGCAGAGTTATGTGCATCCTTTCAAGCACACCCATAACCTTTTGTAAGTTATTCACAATTTTTGACGAACAAATAATGTGTTATATGTAAGATGGCTAAATAAAGGTCTTTAAGAGCTCTTTGTCACTTCCCACGAGCCGGATTGTGACAAAAACTCACACTCATTCTTATGTTTAATAAATGTATTGTATAGTGTGTGTGTGTGTGTGTGTGGCAGGCTTACAATGATGGCAAAAAACAACATTTGAGAGTGTGCTGACCCTGGTACTAGAGGGGGTACGCAGCTGGAAGTTGAATGTTTGGTGTGTGTGTGTGTGTGTGTGTGTGTGTGTGTGTGTGTGTGTATGGGATCAATATCATGCCAAATGTATTGTGAACTCACAGCATGCATTTTATATTTGTGATCTGAACAAAGAAGTACCAATCCACAAATGTAAACCACCAATCCACAAATGTAAACCACTTTGGTACTTCTTTGTACAGATCATGATACACAAATACAAAATGTATGCTGTGAGTTCACAATACATTTGGCATGATATTGATCCCATACACACGGCACACACACACACACACACACACACACACACACACACACACACACACACACACACACACACAATTGTGGAAACTGATTTACATTTGTGGAAAGTTGTTTACAATTGTGGATTGTAATTCTGAGTGTGTGTGTGTGTAGTGTGTAGTGTGTAGTGGGTAGTGTCTAGTGTGTAGTGTATAGTGTGTAGGGTGTGTGTAGTGTGTAGTGTGCGTAGTGTGTAGTGTGCGTAGTGTATAGTGTGTATAGTGTGTAGTGTGTAGGGTGTAGTCTGTAGTGTGTAGTGTGTAGGGTGTAGTGTACAGTGTGTAGTGTGTAGTGTGTAGGGTGTAGTGTATAGTGTGTAGTGTGTAGTGTGTAGTGTATAGTGTGTATAGGTGTAGTGTGTATAGGTGTAGTGTATAGTGTATAGTGTGTGTAGTGTATAGTGTATAGTGTGTAGGGTGTAGTGTGTAGGGTGTAGTGTATAGTGTGTAGTGTGTAGTGTGTAGTGTGTAGTGTATAGTGTATAGTGTATAGGGTGTAGGGTGTAGTGTATAGTGTATAGTGTATAGTGTGTAGTGTGTAGTGTATAGTGTGTAGTGTGTAGGGTGTAGTGTATAGCGTGTGTAGTGTATAGTGTGTGTAGTGTATAGTGTGTGTAGTGTATAGTGTGTAGGGTGTAGTGTGTAGTGTATAGTGTATAGGGTGTAGGGTGTAGTGTGTAGTGTGCTCCACAGGGCAGCCTCCTAATGCAACATTCATATAGAACAGATGTTTGAGTCTGAATACCACATGACCACGGTACTGAGGCTCATTAGGACGGTATCCCAAATGGCACCCTTTTCCCTACTTAGTGCACTACTTTACACCAGGGCACATAGGGGCTCCAGTCAACAGTAGTGCACTATATAGGGGACACAAGACCATTTGAGACACATCCAATACACTACATGACTAAAAGTATGTCGTCACCTACTCGTCCAGCATCTCATTTCAAAATCAGGGGCATTAATATGGAGTTGGTCCCCCCTTGTTTGCTGCTATAACAGCCTCCTCTCTTCTGGGAAGGCTTTCCACTAGATGTTGGAACATTGCTGCAGGGGGACTTTCTTCCATTCATCCACAAGAGCATTAGTGAGATCGGGTACTGGTGTTGGGCGATTAGGACTGGCTCTCAGTCGGCGTTCCAATTCATTCCAAAGGTGTTTGATGGGGTTGAGGTCAGGCCTCTGCGCAGACCGGTCAAGTTGTGCCACACCGATCTTGACAAACCATTTCTGTATGGACTTCGCTTCTTGCAAGGGGGTATTGTCATGCTGAAACAGGAAAGGACCTTCCCCAAACTGTTGCCACAAAGTTGGAAGCACAGAATCATCTAGAATGTCATTGTATTCTGTAGTGTTAAGATTTCCCTTCACTGGAACTAAGGGGCCTGAACCATGAAAAACAGCCCCAGACCATTATTCTTCCTCCACCAAACTTTACCGTTGCCACTATGCATTTAAGAATATATATTTCACCTTTATTTAACTAGGTAAGTCAGTTAAGAACACATTCTTATTTTCAATGATGGCCTAGGAACAGTGGGTTAACTGCCTTGTTCAGGGGCGTGATTCGAACAATGATTCGATCTTGCAACCTTTTGGTAAGTCCAACGCTCTAACCAGTAGGCTACCTGCCCCTACCTGCATTTGGGCAGGTAGCGTTCTCCTGGCATCCGCCAAACCCAGATTTGTCCGTTGGACTTCCAGACGGTGAAGTGTGATTCATCACTCCAGAGAACGCGTTTCCACTGCTCCAGAGTCCAATGGAAGCCATGGAAACCTATTTCATGACGCTCCCGACCGAATAGTTGTGCTGTGCTGATGCTGACTTGTTGGAAAGGTGGCATCCTATGACGGTGCCACGTTGAAAGTCACTGAGCTCTTCATTAAGGCCATTCTACTGCCAATGTTTGTTTTCCTATGGAGATTGCAATGGGCTGTGTGCTTGATTTTTATACACCTGTCAGCAACGGGTGTGGCTGACATAGAATCCTCTAATTTGAAGGGGTGTCCAAATGCTTTTGTACCACCCGGTGTGTCGTTTACGGCTGCTGTTTGATCATCATCATTTTACACCCGAGTGCTGCAGAGCAGAGCCAGCAGAGAGGTAATTCTGCTCTGTTACTGACAGACAACACCTGCTGGGAAGAAGGCTTGCGTCACAAATGACACCCTATTCCTTACTGAATGCACTACTTTTGACCAGGGCCCCGTAAGAGAATAGAGGGCGCCATTAGGGACCGCAGTCAGAGAGAGACTGATGGCGCTGATCCTTAATAACTCTCTAGCGATGCCAAGGGGCTCCGGTCGAAAGCAATACGATACATAAGGTGTGAGGGGACACAGTCACTCACTGAAAAATATAATCTAACTCAGGTTATTAGCATAATGAGTCAGTTTGGTAAGAGAAGAGAAATGGCAAAGACAATCGGTCAACAGTAGTGCTCTATCTACTAGGGAATAGTGTGTCATTTAGCATGCAAGCATCGTATTCGCCTTATTCTGGAACGTCACAGTGATGGCGGATGAGTTAGCTGCAATTGTGTTTCTATTTCCTGGCAACTTTCGCGTGACGCCAGCGCATGCTAAAGTGGTACTTTTAGCTTCATAGTTTTACACTGAACTGAACTGAACGGCGACAAAATCCTACAAGCTATCATTAGGACGAGCGTTATATGTTCAGTACGAGTGTCACATCCTGACCAGTTAAGGGTTATTTGTTGTTGGAGTTTGGTCAGGATGTGGCAGAGGGTATTTGTTTTATATGGTTTGGGGTGGTGGTGTAGGTAGTAGGTTGTTTTATTTATGTATTCCGGGGGTTTTGGGCACTGCTCTGTGTTTATGTATTTCTATGTTTAGTTAGTTAGTTGTGGGTATAGGTTCTAGGTTCGTTTTCTATGTAGAGTTAATTGGGAGGGGACTCCCAATTGAAGGCAGGTGTGTTGAGTTGCCTTTGATTGGGAGTCCTATATAATAGGGTGTGTTTGTCTTTGTGGGTAGTTGTTTGTGAGCACTGCGTTTAATGAGCCTGCTACACTGTCTAGTCGTGAGTACTGTTTATTGTTTTGTTTTTCCTGTGGATGCTTTTTCCATTAAAAGAATGAGTATCCACATACCCGCTGCATTTTGGTCAATTCAACACGGCACCTTTTGTGACAACGAGGCTGTCACAACAATTGGATGAAGATGAGGCCGTTTTTACAACAGCAATGTTTTGAAACACCAATCTCTACGTCGATCTGAATGTACCTGTGGAGCCCCATACGACCTGCGTCCACCTCCTAAAGAGACATAGTCTTCGCGACTCGGGCTCGAAGCATTGAACCTAAAGAAACCACAAAAAAAACGTCCCTTCGTGTGTTCCTACCACTTCTTTTTGACAAGAAGTCTACGGTGGAGTATCCTTACCCAGAAAAAATGTATTGGCTACAATGCTCCACTCGTGAAGAGGCGTCAGGCGTTAGTCAGTGAGCCAAACGCTTGAGCGGTTTGCCTGCTCTCATTTCTTGTCTCCCTCTTGCTCTTGTATCTGAGCACAGTCTCGTAATTGCGCCATATATTTTCTCTACAACTCAATAAAGAATTAACTTAATTATAATGACTATTCATTATTATCAGGAGCGTCCATGCAGTATTGAACCTAAAGCTGCAACAAACACTCAAACTGGACAGTTTTATCACCATCTCTTCATTCAAAGACTCAAATCATGGACACTCTTACTGACAGTTGTGGCTGCTTTGTGTGATGTATTGTTGTCTCCATCTTCTTGCCCTTTGTGCTGTTGTCTGTGCCCAATAATGTTTGTACCATGTTTTGTGCTGCTACCCTGTTGTGTTGCTACCATGCTGTGTTGTCGTGTTGTGTTGCTACCATGCTGTGTTGTCGTGTTGTGTTGCTACCGTGCTGTGTTGTGTTGCTGCCTTACTATGTTGTCGTCTTAGGTCTCTCTTTATGTTGTGTTGTCTCTCTTATCGTGATGTGTGTTTTGTCATATATATATATATTTAATCCCCGTCCCTGCAGGAGGCCTTTTGGTAGGCCGTCATTTTAAATAAGAATTTGTTCTCAGCTGACCTGCCTAGTTAAATAAAAAGTATGGTGTTTTATTGTACGATTTTGTTATTAATTGTCCATTGACTTGTTTAACGAGACATACTGATATCTTAACAGATGACACAACAAGCTCAAGTGTTCACCAAATTGAAAATGGGGATTGGTCAACACAGAAGGAATGGATATGCCTTCAGAGAAGGATGAAACCATTTATACTTACCATACTTTAGGCATTACCCCCAAACACAAGGATATTTTTACAAACCTTATTCACCCAGAAAAACAATAACACTACAGAAATACATGTGATGTTGACATGTTAAAATGCATTTTTTACCTTACTCACCTGGACTCATGACTCCAACACCATCATTAAGGTGCCGATGACACAATAGTGGTAGGCCTGATCACGGACAACGATGAGACAGCCTATAGGGAGGAGGTCAATGACCTGGCCATGTGGTGCCAGGACAACAACCTCTCCCTCAACGTGATCAAGACAAAGGAGATGATTGTGGACTACAGGAAAAGGAGGACCGAACAGGCCCCCATTCTCATCGATGGGGCTGTAGTGGAGCAGGTTGAGAGCTTCAAGATCTTTGGTGTCCACATCACCAGCAAACTAACATGGTCCAAGCACACCAAGACAGTCGTGAAGAGGGCATGACTGAAAAGATTTGGCATGGGTCCTCAGATCCTCAAGGTTCTACAGCTGCACCATCGAGAGCATCCTGACTGATTGCATCACTGCCTGCTATGGCAACTGCTCTGCCTCCGACTGCAAGGCACTACAGAGGGTAGTGCGTACGGCCCAGTGCATCAATGGGGCCAAGCTTCCTGCCATCCAGGACCTCTATACCAGCCGGTGTCAGAGGAAGGCCCTAAAAATTGTCAAAGACTCCAGCCACCCTAGTCATAGACTGTTCTCTCTGCTACCGCACGGCAAGCGGTACCGGAGCGCCAAGTCTAGGTCCAAGAGGCTTCTAAACAGCTTCTACCCCCAAGCCATAAGACTGCTGAACATCTAATCAAACGGTTACCCAAACTATTTGCATTGTCCCCCCCTCCTATCTTATGCTGCTGCTACTCTCTGTTATCATCTATGCATAGTCACTTTAATAACTCTACCTATATGTACATATTACCTCGACTAAGCGGTGCCCCCACACATTGACTCTGTACCGGTACCCCCTGTATATAGTCTCCACATTGACTCTGTACCGGTACCCCCTGTATATAGCCTCCACATTGACTCTGTACCGGTACCCCCTGTATATAGCCTCCACATTGACTCTGTATCGGTACCCCCTGTATATAGCCTCCACATTGACTCTGTACCGGTACCCCCTGTATATGGCCTCCACATTGACTCTGTACCAGTACCCCCTGTATATAGCCTCCACATGGACTCTGTACCGTAATACCCTGTATATAGCCTCCACATTGACTCTGTACCGGTACCCCCTGTATACAGCCTCCACATTGACTCTGTACCGTAATACCCTGTATATAGCCTCCACATTGACTCTGTACCGTAACCCCCTGTATATAGCCTCCACATTGACTCTGTACCGTAACACCCTGTATATAGCCTCCACATTGACTCTGTACCGGTACCCCCTGTATATAGTCTCCACATTGACTCTGTACCGTAATACCCTGTATATAGCCTCCACATTGACTCTGTACCGTAACCCCCTGTATATAGCCTCCACATTGACTCTGTACCGGTACCCCCTGTATATAGTCTCCACATTGACTCTGTACCGTAACACCCTGTATATAGCCTCCACATTGACTCTGTACCGGTACCCCCTGTATATAGCCTCCACATTGACTCTGTACCGTAATACCCTTGTATATAGCCTCCACATTGACTCTGTACCGGTACCCCCTGTATATAGCCTCCACATTGACTCTGTACCGGTACCCCCTGTATATAGCCTCACTATTGTTATTTTACTGCTGCTCTTTAATTACTTGTTCCTTTTATTTCTAATTCCTATTTTTTAAACTGCATTGTTGGTTAAGGGCTTGTAAGTAAGCATTTCACTGTGAGGTCTACTACACCTGTTGTATTCAGCATTTCACTGTGAGGTCTACTACACCTGTTGTATTCAGCATTTCACTGTGAGGTCTACTACACCTGTTGTATTCAGCATTTCACTGTGAGGTCTACACCTGTTGTATTCAGCATTTCACTGTAAGGTCTACACCTGTTGTATTCAGCGCATGTGACTAATACATTTTGATTTGATTTGACTCTATAAACCTGCTTTGCTTCACCAACATGAGATTTGATAGGGTACTTCCAGATTCCCCACATTAATACAGCAGTTCTGTTGATCTACAAATACATGTTATTAACATAACCAAATAAATCCTGACATTCTCAATTCAGATTTCATCCAACAAAATGTTTTGGTCTGACTATTGTATCATTCTGTGTCCAGATAAGGCGGTATTGAACACTTTCATCTATAAAAGGAACCAAGAAAATTGACTATAAACATCAATTATAAGACCAAGCAATGCTGAGATCTTATCTGGATTACAGTAAATGTCAACACAACACATGTAGGCTGCTTGTATGCTGTAATCGCTTATGTTAAGTCATGTTAGACATAGAAATGCAAGCGACTTTACCTAATTAACCGACCTTCCACAAATTTGAAGCTGCATGACTTTCCAAGGCCAGTGGTGGATGCGCATTCAGCCGTCTCCACTGATCCGTTGTTGGATACAAGTACCCAAGCAGGGTGGTAAGAGCTGCTTGATTGGCTGGGCTGGACATCGGCCTTTGTTAGGAGATAGATGGGAGGGGTTGTGGGTAGATGAAGGATGGGACTGGATGGGGTTCAGAGATAGATGGGAGGGGTTGGATGGAGCTGGAGGATGGGACTGGATGGTGGTCAGAGATAGATGGGAGGGGTTGAGTGGAGCTGGAGGATGGGACTGGATGGTGTTCAGAGATAGATGGGAGGGGTTGAGTGGAGCTGGAGGATGGGACTGGATGGTGTTGAGAGATAGATGGGAGGGGTTGAGGGGAGCTGACGGATGGGACTGAAAACAAATTTGTGATTGTCTCCACCCCCTCCAGGTTTCGCTTATTTTCCCCAGTGTATTTATCCCTGTGTTTCCTGTTTCCTGTCATCTTGTATGTTTCCAAGTCAACCAACGTGTTTTTCCCATTCTCCTGCTTATTGCATTCTCCTTTTTCTAATCCTCCCGGGTTTTGACCCTTGCCTGTTTCTGGACTTTGTACCCGCCTGCCTGACCATTCTGCCTGCCTGGACCACGAGCCTGTCTGCCACTCTGTACCTCCTGGACTCTGATCTTGTTTTGACCTTTTTGCCTGTCCACGACCATTCTCTTGCCTACCCCTTTGGATTAATAAACATTGGGATAGGATAAAGTAATCCAAAAAAATATGGGGGATTGGAAATGTTGCAGACAATTACATTGATGGAAGCTACAATCTATCTGAATATTAAATCTGAGATACCCCCTACATATTTTTTATTTTTTAAAAAGCTGGTTTTAGCGGTAACACAGTTGGTTATGACATTTTGTCTGCAGAAACGCAACCTATTCAGCCGTGACGCACACTGCCCATGTGACATGGAACAAGAGTAGCTTAATAAATGATCCTCTTGAGGACCCCTTCGAGATAAAATCCCGTTAACGGTGATTGGTTGGACAACAACCAGTGAAATAGCACTGAGCGAAATTCAAAACACAAACATCTCAAAATTAAAATATTATACTGCATTTATACTGCCCCCTAGCCCTAAGAGGCTGTGAATTTGGTGCCTGTATACTTCCTATTTAAAATCATTAAAAAAAGGTGTTTCATTTTTTTATAAAAACCAAGCATAGCCTCCCCTCCTCTCAATTAATACTTTTTTTTTGTCTGTCCAATGCGATCGCGAAGTTGTCTAGACTATCGGTAAAGGGTTTGTCTCCTGAGACCGCTTGGAAATAAATCTTAATCACCAAAGCTTTATTAAAACATCAAGTTTGAGAGTAGGTAGTAAAACAGTGTGGCTGTTATTCCCTTGTTTTTTTTTATCTATGCATTGTAGGCAGGCCCACATGATTTGTTTGACATGCAGATCCCGTTTTGGACGTGTGTAAAACCCCCTCCGTGGAGTAGGCTACGTGTCCATGCCCCTCATGAAACGAGAGATGAGAACCTTCAGTGACGATGATGAATCACCTATTTAGAGGTGATCTGTATCCCGTAACAACAGCTCATTTCTCCGTTTCATATGTTCCAAACCCAAGCACTCCCTTAGGCCTACTATAACGAAGCAGTGGGCGTCTTTTTTTATATCCTGGTGGTTTTACGATGTCATTATATTTGACATTTATTTATTGTTGATGTTGTTTAAAAAAAAATAAAAAAAAATACGGATTGCTTGTTTTTGTTGTTGTTTAAATAACCAAAACGTATTAGAATGATTCACCTTTCTGGTATTATGGTGACAACGTCCGTGGTGCACTTGCAATACAACTTCTGGTCACGTGTGAATGCGATGTGATCTGTAAAATGGTTCCGGTTATTTTCATAAAACACATGCCTGTTTGGGGAGCAGTGGAACGGTCAGTGGACATTCACTCCCTTTCTGTTTATATTGGATCTTTGTCCAGCTACTGTCAAAAGATGTGTGTAAAACCCTCTATAGTCTGCTTATTTGAATTATTACATGAATAAATGATGACGCCTGTAAGTGTGACACAGCTGTTTTAAAAAAACTTCTTGTTTCGTTTTTGATTAAAATGATGAATTCTCTGTTTTAGGCCGATTATAAACAATTAATTGTATCTCGCTTATTGACAATGTTTAGCATGTCCATGCTCAGCCATAATGCAGTTTACTGTAGGCCTAGCCCCTATATCAGCGTGACTGCCACGTAGGCCTATATATTTCCATATTGAAGATATGCAATTGCTTAGAACAATGTGGACTGCAAATGGGTTCAAGTAAATGTATTTAGCAAAGATAGGTCAACATTTTGTGATTTCATTTCTGTAAGCTATTTAACAAACGATAAAGGACTAATTCCAAGGTGATACATAAACACACAACTTGAAGCTACCACATAGTTCGTCATGGAGCACGTTCTGATTGGCCAGGTAGGGGCCAAGCCCCACAACTTGTTAATTCGTCAAAACCAAGCCCTTTCTCGCCAACGCCAGCAAGCGGGCTGATAATTATATATATTCCTGACACACCCATTAACCTATAGCGCTACCGCCTGCACTTAAATCTACCAGGTTAGATTGACCAGGTTAGATTGATGAGGTTAGATTGATGAGGTTAGGTTGACCAGGTTAGATTGACCAGGTTAGGTTGACCAGGTTAGATTGACCAGGTTAGATTGACCAGGTTAGGTTGACCAGGTTAGATTGACCAGGTTAGATTGATGAGGTTAGGTTGACCAGGTTAGATTGACCAGGTTAGATTGACCAGGTTAGATTGACCAGGTCAGATTGACCAGGTTAGGTTGACCAGGTTAGGTTGACCAGGTTAGGTTGACGAGGTTAGGTTGGCCAGGTTACGTGGACCAGGTTAGATTGACCAGGTTAGATTGACCAGGTTAGGTTGACCAGGTTAGGTTGACCAGGTTAGATTGATGAAGTTAGATTGACCAGGTTAGGTTGACCAGGTTAGATTGACCAGGTTAGGCTGACCAGTTTAGATTGATGAGGTTAGGTTGGCCAGGTTACGTGGACCAGGTTAGATTGATGAGGTTAGGTTGACCAGGTTAGGTTGACCAGGTTAGATTGACCAGGTTAGGTTGACCAGGTTAGATTGACCAGGTTAGGTTGACCAGGTTAGATTGATGAGGTTAGGTTGACCAGGTTAGATTGACCAGGTTAGATTGACCAGGTTAGATTGACCAGGTTAGATTGATGAGGTTAGATTGACCAGGTTAGGTTGACCAGGTTAGTTTGACCAGGTTAGTTTGACCAGGTTAGGTTGACCAGGTTAGATTGACCAGGTTAGGTGGACCAGGTTAGAATAATTAGGTTAGATTGACCAGGTTAGGTGGACCAGGTTAGATTGACCAGGTTAGATTGACCAGGTTAGGTTGATGAGGTTAGGTTGACCAGGTTAGATTGACCAGGTTAGATTGACCAGGTTAGGTTGACCAGGTTAGATTGACCAGGTTAGGTTGATGAGGTTAGGTTGACCAGGTTAGATTGACCAGGTTAGATTGACCAGGTTAGATTGACCAGGTTAGGTTGATGAGGTTAGGTTGACCAGGTTAGATTGACCAGGTTAGGTTGACCAGGTTAGATTGACCAGGTTAGGTTGACCAGGTTAGGTTGACCAGGTTAGATTGATGAGGTTAGGTTGGCAAGGTTAGATTGATGAGGTTAGGTTGACCAGGTTAGATTGACCAGGTTAGGTTGACCAGGTTAGATTGACCAGGTTAGATTGATGAGGTTAGATTGACGAGGTTAGGTTGATGAGGTTAGGTTGACCAGGTTAGATTGATGAGGTTAGATTAACCAGGTTAGATTGATGAAGTTAGACTGACCAGGTTAGATTGATGAGGTTAGGTTGACCAGGTTAGATTGATGAGGTTATGTTGACCAGGTTAGATTGATGAGGTTAGATTAACCAGGTTAGATTGATGAAGTTAGATTCACCAGGTTAGATTGATGAGGTTAGGTTGACCAGGTTAGATTGATGAGGTTAGGTTGGCCAGGTTACGTGGACCAGGTTAGATTGATGAGGTTAGGTTGGCCAGGTTAGATTGATGAGGTTAGGTTGACCAGGTTAGATTGATGAGGTTAGGTTGACCAGGTTAGATTGACCAGGTTAGGTTGACCAGGTTAGATTGACCAGGTTAGATTTACCAGGTTAGATTGATGAGGTTAGGTTGACCAGGTTAGATTGACCAGGTTCGATTGACCAGGTTAGGTTGACCAGGTTAGGTTGACCAGGTTAGATTGACCAGGTTAGATTGACCAGGTTAGATTGACCAGGTTAGGTTGACCAGGTTAGATTGACCAGGTTAGATTGACCAGGTTAGGTTGACCAGGTTAGATTGATGAAGTTAGATTGACCAGGTTAGGTTGACCAGGTTAAGTTGACCAGGTTAGGTTGACCAGGTTAGATTGACCAGGTTAGATTGATGAGGTTAGGTTGACCAGGTTAGATTGATGAGGTTCGATTGACCATGTTCTTTTGACCAGGTTAGGTTTACCAGGTTAGATTGACGAGGTTAGGTTGACGAGGTTAGATTGATGAGGTTAGATTTATAAGGTTAGGTTGACCAGGTTAGGTGGACCAGGTTAGATTGATGAGGTTAGATTGACCCGGTTAGGCTGACCAGGTTAGAATAAGGAGGTTAGATTGAACAGGTTAGGTTGACCAGGTTAGATTGACCAGGTTAGGTTGATGAGGTTAGGTTGACCAGGTTAGATTGATGAGGTTAGGTTGACCAGGTTAGATTGATGAGGTTCGATTAACCAGGTTAGATTCATGAAGTTAGATTGACCAGGTTAGGTTGACCAGGTTAGATTGATGAGGTTAGGTTGACCAGGTTAGATTGATGAAGTTAGATTGACCAGGTTAGGTTGACCAGGTTAGATTGACCAGGTTAGGCTGACCAGGTTAGATTGACCAGGTTAGATTGATGAGGTTAGGTTGACCAGGTTAGGTTGACCAGGTTAGATTGATGAGGTTAGGTTGGCCAGGTTACGTGGACCAGGTTAGATTGATGAGGTTAGGTTGGCCAGGTTAGATTGATGAGGTTAGGTTGACCAGGTTATATTGATGAGGTTAGGTTGACCAGGTTAGATTGACCAGGTTAGGTTGACCAGGTTAGATTGACCAGGTTAGGTTGACCAGTTTAGATTGATGAGGTTAGGTTGACCAGGTTAGATTGACCAGGTTAGATTGACCAGGTTAGATTGACCAGGTTAGATTGATGAGGTTAGATTGACCAGGTTAGGTTGACCAGGTTAGTTTGACCAGGTTAGTTTGACCAGGTTAGGTTGATGAGGTTAGGTGGACCAGGTTAGATTGACCAGGTTAGAATAATGAGGTTAGATTGACCAGGTTAGGTGGACCAGGTTAGGTTGACCAGGTTAGGTTGACCAGGTTAGTTTGACCAGGTTAGATTGACCAGGTTAGGTTGACCAGGTTAGATTGACCAGGTTAGATTGACCAGGTTAGGTTGACCAGGTTAGATTGACCAGGTTAGGTGGACCAGGTTAGAATAATTAGGTTAGATTGACCAGGTTAGATGGACCAGGTTAGATTGACTAGGTTTGATTGACCAGGTTAGGTTGACCAGGTTAGATTGACGAGGTTAGATTGACCAGGTTAGATTGACCAGGTTAGATTGACCAGGTTAGGTTGACCAGGTTAGATTGACCAGGTTAGTTTGATGAGGTTAGGTTGACCAGGTTAGATTGACCAGGTTAGATTGACCAGGTTAGATTGACCAGGTTAGGTTGACCAGGTTAGATTGACCAGGTTAGGTTGATGAGGTTAGGTTGACCAGGTTAGATTGACCAGGTTAGATTGACCAGGTTAGGTTGACCAGGTTAGATTGACCAGGTTACGTGGACCAGGTTAGATTGACCAGGTTAGATTGACCAGGTTACGTGGACCAGGTTAGATTGACCAGGTTAGATTGATGAGATTAGGTTGACCAGGTTAGATTGACCAGGTTAGGTTGATGAGGTTAGGTTGACCAGCTTAGATTGATGAGGTTAGATTGACCAGGTTAGATTGATGAGGTTAGGTTGACCAGGTTAGATTGATGAGGTTAGGTTGACCAGGTTAGATTGATGAAGTTAGATTCACCAGGTTAGATTGATGAGGTTAGGTTGACCAGGTTAGATTGACCAGGTTAGATTGACCAGGTTAGGTTGACCAGGTGAGATTGACCAGGTTAGATTGACCAGGTTAGATTAACCAGGTTAGATTGATGAAGTTAGACTGACCAGGTTAGATTGATGAGGTTAGTTTGACCAGGTTAGATTGATGAGGTTAGGTTGACCAGGTTAGATTGATGAGGTTAGATTAACCAGGTTAGATTGATGAAGTTAGATTCACCAGGTTAGATTGATGAGGTTAGGTTGACCAGGTTAGATTGACCAGGTTAGATTGACCAGGTTAGGTTGACCAGGTGAGATTGACCAGGTTAGATTGACCAGGTTAGATTGACCAGGTTAGGTTGACCCGGGTTAGATTGACCAGGTTAGGTGGACCAGGTTAGATTGACCAGGTTAGAATAATGAGGTTAGATTGAGCAGGTTAGGCTGACCAGGTTAGGTTGACCAGGTTAGATGGATGAGGTTAGATTGACCAGGTTAGGCTGACCAGGTTAGATTGACCAGGTTAGAATAATGAGGTTAGATTGACCAGGTTAGGCTGACCAGGTTAGATTGACCAGATTAGATTGACCAGGTCAGGTTGACCAGGTCAGGTTGACCAGGTTAAAATAGAGCCCAGAGTGTTCTATTGAATTCTGTGATATCAAACTCTTGCAACAAAATGTTTTCCATTGTGTTCTAAACATGAAACGAGGCTCCAGTTTGTTCATTATATCCTTCTCTTTCCACCGCAACGTCAGCAAGTATATGTTCATTTCCTCCTTTGTGAATGAATGACGTGTTCCTAGCAGATCCAGGATCCAGAGCCGGGGACACTTCTCTACGCATCGCACCCCTTATCTCCCAGCCCCTGGAAACACTATGGGGCTGCAGGTTGTTGCATGATACACACACACACACCATGCTGCATGATACACACACACCATGCTGCATGACACACACACACCACGCTGTATGACACACACACACACACCATGCTGCATGATACACACACACACACCATGCTGCATGACACACACACACCACGCTGTATGACACACACACACACACCATGCTGCATGATACACACACACCATGCTGCATGATACACACACACACCATGCTGCATGACACACACACACCATGCTGCATGATACACACACACACCCATGCTGCATGATACACACACACACACCATGCTGCATGATACACACACACACCATGCTGCATGATACACACACACACACCATGCTGCATGACACACACACACACACACACACCATGCTGCATGATACACACACACACACGCCATGCTGCATGATACACACACACACCATGCTGCATGATACACACACACACCATGCTGCATGACACACACACACCATGCTGCATGATACACACACACACACCATGCTGCATGATACACACACACACCATGCTGCATGATACACACACACACACCATGCTGCATGATACACACACACACACACCATGCTGCATGATACACACACACACACCATGCTGCATGACACACACACACACACACACACACACACACACCATGCTGCATGATACACACACACACACACACCATGCTGCATGATACACACACTCCATGCTGCATGATACACACACACACACCATGCTGCATGATACACACACACACACCACGCTGCATGATACACACACACCATGCTGCATGATACACACACACACACCATGCTGCATGATACACACACACACACCATGCTGCATGACACACACACACACCATGCTGCATGACACACACACACACACACCATGCTGCATGACACACACACACACACACCATGCTGCATGACACACACACACACACCATGCTGCATGACACACACACACACCACGCTGCATGACACACACACACCACGCTGTATGACACACACACACACACCACGCTGTATGACACACACACAAACACACACACCATGCTGCATAATACACACACACCATGCTGCATGACACACACACACCATGCTGCATGACACACACACCATGCTGCATGACACACACACACACACACACCATGCTGCATGATACACACACACACACCATGCTGCATGACACACACACACCATGCTGCATGACACACACACACCATGCTGCATGACACACACACCATGCTGCATGATACACACACACACACCATGCTGCATGATACACACACACACACCATGCTGCATGATACACACACACACACCATGCTGCATGATACACACACACACACCATGCTGCATGACACACACACACACACACACACACCATGCTGCATGATACACACACACACACCATGCTGCATGATACACACACACACCATGCTGCATGATACACACACACACCATGCTGCATGACACACACACACACCATGCTGCATGATACACACACACACACCATGCTGCATGATACACACACACACACCATGCTGCATGATACACACACACACACCATGCTGCATGATACACACACACACACCATGCTGCATGATACACACACACACCATGCTGCATGATACACACACACACACACACCATGCTGCATGATACACACACACATGCTGCATGATACACACACACACCATGCTGCATGATACACACACACACCATGCTGCATGACACACACACACCATGCTGCATGACACACACACACACACCATGCTGCATGATACACACACACACACCATGCTGCATGATACACACACACACACCACGCTGCATGATACACACACACCATGCTGCATGATACACACACACACACCATGCTGCATGATACACACACACACACCATGCTGCATGACACACACACACACCATGCTGCATGACACACACACACACACCATGCTGCATGACACACACACACACACCATGCTGCATGACACACACACACACCACGCTGCATGACACACACACACCACGCTGTATGACACACACACACACCACGCTGTATGACACACACACACACACACACCATGCTGCATAATACACACACACCATGCTGCATGACACACACACACCATGCTGCATGACACACACACACACACCATGTTGCATGACACACACACACACACCACGCTGTATGACACACACACACACCATACTGCATGACACACACACACACCATGCTGTATGACACACACACACCACGCTGTATGACACACACACACACACCATGCTGCATGACACACACACACCATGCTGCATGATACACACCACGCTGTATGACACACACACACACCACGCTGTATGACACACACACACCATGCTGCATGACACACACACACCATGCTGCATGATACACACACACACACCATGCTGCATGACACACACACACCACGCTGTTTGACACACACACACACACACACCATGCTGCATGATACACACACACCATGCTGCATGATACACACACACACACACACCATGCTGCATGACACACACACACCATGCTGCATGACACACACACACCACGCTGTATGACACACACACACACCATGCTGCATGACACACACACACACCATGCTGCATGATACACACACACCATGCTGCATGACACACACACACCATGCTGCATGACACACACACACCACGCTGTATGACACACACACACACCATGCTGCATGACACACACACACACACCATGCTGTATGACACACACACACCACGCTGTATGACACACACACACACACACACACCATGCTGCATGACACACACACACACACCATGCTGTATGACACACACACACCATGCTGTATGACACACACACACACACCATGCTGTATGACACACACACACCACGCTGCATGACACACACACACACACACCATGCTGCATGACACACACACACCACGCTGCATGACACACACACACACACCATGCTGCATGACACACACACACACACCATGCTGCATGACACACACACACACACCATGCTGTATGACACACACACACCATGCTGTATGACCACACACACACACCATGCTGTATGACACACACACACCACGCTGCATGACACACACACACACACACCACCATGCTGCATGACACACACACACCATGCTGCATGACACACACACACACACCATGCTGCATGACACACACACACACACCATGCTGCATGACACACACACACACACCATGCTGTATGACACACACACACCACGCTGTATGACACACACACACACACACACACCATGCTGTATGACACACACACACACACCATGCTGTATGACACACACACACCACGCTGCATGACACACACACACACACACCATGCTGCATGACACACACACACCACGCTGCATGACACACACACACACACCATGCTGCATGACACACACACACACACCATGCTGCATGACACACACACACACACCATGCTGTATGACACACACACACCATGCTGTATGACACACACACACACACCATGCTGTATGACACACACACACCACGCTGCATGACACACACACACACACACCATGCTGCATGACACACACACACCATGCTGCATGACCACACACACCACACCATGCTGCATGACACACACACACCACACCATGCTGCATGACACACACACACACACACCATGCTGTATGACACACACACACCATGCTGTATGACACACACACACACCATGCTGTATGACACACACACACCACGCTGCATGACACACACACACACACACCATGCTGCATGACACACACACACACACCATGCTGCATGACCACACACACACACACCATGCTGCATGACACACACACACACACCATGCTGCATGACACACACACACACACCATGCTGTATGACACACACACACCATGCTGTATGACACACACACACACACCATGCTGTATGACACACACACACCACGCTGCATGACACACACCACACACACCATGCTGCATGACACACACACACCATGCTGCATGACACAACACACACACCATGCTGCATGACACACACACACACACCATGCTGCATGACACACACACACACACCATGCTGTATGACACACACACACCACGCTGTATGACACACACACACACACACACACCATGCTGCATGACACACACACACACACCATGCTGTATGACACACACACACCATGCTGTATGACACACACACACCATGCTGTATGACACACACACCACGCTGCATGACACACACACCACACACACCATGCTGCATGACACCACACACACCACGCTGCATGACACACACACAACACCATGCTGCATGACACACACAACACACCATGCTGCATGACACACACCACACACACCATGCTGTATGACACACACACACCATGCTGTATGACACAACACCCACACCATGCTGTATGACACACACACACCACGCTGCATGACACACACACACACACACCATGCTGCATGACACACACACACATGCTGCATGACACACACCATGCTGCATGACACACACCACACACCATGCATGCATGACACACCACACACACAACACCATGCTGTATGACACACACACACCATGCTGTATGACACACACACCACACCATGCTGTATGACACACACACACCACGCTGCATGACACACCACACACACACACCATGCTGAATGACACACCACACACCATGCTGCATGACACACACACACACACCATGCTGCATGACACACACACACACACCATGCTGCATGACACACACACACCATGCTGCATGACACACACACACCATGCTGCATGACACACACACACACACCATGCTGCATGACACACACACACACACCATGCTGCATGACACACACACACACACACCATGCTGTATGACACACACACACACCATGCTGTATGACACACACACACACCCATGCTGTATGACACACACACACCACGCTGCATGACACACACACACAAACACCATGCTGCATGACACACACACACCATGCTGCATGACACACACACACACACCATGCTGCATGACACACACACACACATGCTGCATGACACACACACACACACCATGCTGCATGACACACACACACCATGCTGTATGACACACACACACCACGCTGCATGATACACACACACACACCATGCTGTATGACACACACACACACACCACGCTGCATGACACACACACACACACACCATGCTGCATGACACACACACACCATGCTGCATGACACACACACACACACCATGCTGCATGACACACACACACACCATGCTGCATGACACACACACACACACCATGCTGCATGACACACACACACCATGCTGCATGACACACACACACACACCATGCTGCATGACACACACACACACACCATGCTGCATGACACACACACACACACACCATGCTGTATGACACACACACACCATGCTGTATGACACACACACACACACCATGCTGTATGACACACACACACCACGCTGCATGACACACACACACACACACCATGCTGCATGACACACACACACCATGCTGCATGACACACACACACACACCATGCTGCATGACACACACACACACCATGCTGCATGACACACACACACACCATGCTGCATGACACACACACACCATGCTGTATGACACACACACACCACACCACGCTGCATGATACACACACACACACCATGCTGTATGACACACACACACACACCACGCTGCATGATACACACACACCATGCTGTATGACACACACACACACACCACGCTGCATGATACACACACACACACCATGCTGTATGACACACACACACACACCATGCTGTATGACACACACACACCACGCTGCATGACACACACACACACACACCATGCTGCATGACACACACACACACCATGCTGCATGACACACACACACACACCATGCTGCATGACACACACACACCATGCTGTATGACACACACACACACACCACGCTGCATGATACACACACACACACCATGCTGTATGACACACACACACACACCACGCTGCATGATACACACACACACACCATGCTGTATGACACACACACACACACCACGCTGCATGATACACACACACACACCATGCTGTATGACACACACACACACACCACGCTGCATGATACACACACACCATGCTGTATGACACACACACACACCACGCTGCATGATACACACACACACACCATGCTGTATGACACACACACACACACCATGCTGTATGACACACACACACCACGCTGCATGACACACACACACACACACCATGCTGCATGACACACACACACCATGCTGCATGACACACACACACACACCATGCTGCATGACACACACACACACCATGCTGCATGACACACACACACACACCATGCTGCATGACACACACACACCATGCTGTATGACACACACACACACACCACGCTGCATGATACACACACACACACCATGCTGTATGACACACACACACACACCACGCTGCATGACACACACACACACACACCATGCTGCATGACACACACACACCATGCTGCATGACACACACACACCATGCTGCATGACACACACACACACCATGCTGCATGACACACACACACACACCATGCTGCATGACACACACACACCATGCTGCATGACACACACACACACACCATGCTGCATGACACACACACACACACCATGCTGCATGACACACACACACACACACCATGCTGTATGACACACACACACCATGCTGTATGACACACACACACACACCATGCTGTATGACACACACACACCACGCTGCATGACACACACACACACACACCATGCTGCATGACACACACACACACACCATGCTGCATGACACACACACACACACCATGCTGCATGACACACACACACACCATGCTGCATGACACACACACACACACACACCATGCTGCATGACACACACACACCATGCTGTATGACACACAACACACACCACCACGCTGCATGATACCACACACACACCATGCTGTATGACACACACACACACACCACGCTGCATGATACACACACACCATGCTGTATGACACACACACACACACCACGCTGCATGATACACACACACACACCATGCTGTATGACACACACACACACACCATGCTGTATGACACACACCACCACGCTGCATGACACACACACACACACACCATGCTGCATGACACACACACACCATGCTGCATGACACACACACACACACCATGCTGCATGACACACACACACACCATGCTGCATGACACACACACACACACCATGCTGCATGACACACACACACCATGCTGTATGACACACACACACACACCACGCTGCATGATACACACACACACACCATGCTGTATGACACACACACACACACCACGCTGCATGATACACACACACACACCATGCTGTATGACACACACACACACACCACGCTGCATGATACACACACACCATGCTGTATGACACACACACACACACCACGCTGCATGATACACACACACACACCATGCTGTATGACACACACACACACACCATGCTGTATGACACACACACACCACGCTGCATGACACACACACACACACACCATGCTGCATGACACACACACACCATGCTGCATGACACACACACACACACCATGCTGCATGACACACACACACACCATGCTGCATGACACACACACACACACCATGCTGCATGACACACACACACCATGCTGTATGACACACACACACACACCACGCTGCATGATACACACACACACACCATGCTGTATGACACACACACACACACCCCGCTGCATGATACACACACACACCCACCATGCTGTATGACACACACACACACACACCACGCTGCATGATACACACACACCATGCTGTATGACACACACACACACACCACGCTGCATGATACACACACACACACCATGCTGTATGACACACCCACACACACCATGCTGTATGACAACACACACCACGCTGCATGACACACACACACACACACCATGCTGCATGACACACACACACCATGCTGCATGACACACACACACACACCATGCTGCATGACACACACACACACCATGCTGCATGACACACACACACACACCATGCTGCATGACACACACACACCATGCTGTATGACCACACACACACACACCACGCTGCATGACACACACACACACACCATGCTGTATGACACACACACACACACCACGCTGCATGATACACACACACACACCATGCTGTATGACACACACACACACACACCATGCTGTATGACACACACACACCACGCTGCATGACACACACACACACACACCATGCTGCATGACACACACACACCATGCTGCATGACACACACACACACCATGCTGCATGACACACACACACACCATGCTGCATGACACACACACACACACCATGCTGCATGACACACACACACCATGCTGTATGACACACACACACACACACCACGCTGCATGATACACACACACACACCATGCTGTCTGACACACACACACACACCACGCTGCATGATACACACACACACACCATGCTGTATGACACACACACACACACCACGCTGCATGATACACACACACCATGCTGTATGACACACACACACACACACCACGCTGCATGATACACACACACACACCATGCTGTATGACACACACACACACACCATGCTGTATGACACACACACACCACGCTGCATGACACACACACACACACACCATGCTGCATGACACACACACACCATGCTGCATGACACACACACACACACCATGCTGCATGACACACACACACACCATGCTGCATGACACACACACACACACCATGCTGCATGACACACACACACACACCATGCTGCATGACACACACACACCATGCTGTTATGACAACACACACACACCACGCTGCATGATACACACACACACACCATGCTGTATGACACACACACACACACCACGCTGCATGATACACACACACCATGCTGTATGACACACACACACACACCCATGCTGCATGACACACACACACACCATGCTGCATGACACACACACACACACCATGCTGCATGATACACACACACCATGCTGTATGACACACACACACACACCACGCTGCATGATACACACACACACACACCATGCTGTATGACACACACACACACACCACGCTGCATGATACACACACACACACCATGCTGTATGACACACACACACACACCACGCTGCATGATACACACACACACACCATGCTGTATGACACACACACACACACCATGCTGTATGACACACACACACCACGCTGCATGACACACACACACACACACCATGCTGCATGACACACACACACCATGCTGCATGACACACACACACACACCATGCTGCATGACACACACACACACCATGCTGCATGACACACACACACACACACCATGCTGCATGACACACACACACCATGCTGTATGACACACACACACACACCACGCTGCATGATACACACACACACACCATGCTGTATGACACACACACACACACCACGCTGCATGATACACACACACCATGCTGTATGACACACACACACACACCATGCTGCATGACACACACACACACCATGCTGCATGACACACACACACACACCATGCTGCATGATACACACACACCATGCTGTATGACACACACACACACACCACGCTGCATGATACACACACACACACCATGCTGAATGACACACACACACACACCACGCTGCATGATACACACACACACACCATGCTGTATGACACACACACACACACCACGCTGCATGATACACACACACCATGCTGTATGACACACACACACACACCACGCTGCATGATACACACACACACACCATGCTGCATGACACACACACACACCATGCTGCATGATACACACACACCACGCTGCATGATACACACACACCATGCTGCATGATACACACACACACCATGGGTGTATTCGGACCCCTTGACTTTCTCCACATTTTGTTACGTTACAGCCTTATTGTAAAATGTATTAAATAAATAAAAATCCTCAGAAATCTACGCACAATACCCCATAATGACATCACAATACCCCATAATGACATCACAATACCCCATAATGACATCACAATACCCCATAATGACATCACAATACCCCATAATGACATCACAATACCCCATAATGACAAAGCAAACACAGCTTTACAGAATTGTTTGCAAAAAATAATAATAAAATAACAGAAATGTTTCCATTGATCATTCTTGAGATGTTTCTACAACTTGAATGGAGTCCACCTGTGGTAAATTCTATTGATTGGACATGATTTGGAAAGGCACACACCTGTATATATAAGGTCCCACAGTTGACAGTACATGTCAGAGCAAAAACCAAGCCATGAGGTCAAAGGAATTGTCCATAGAGGTCCGAGACAGGATTGTGTCAAGGCACAGATCTGGGGAAGGGTAGCAAAAAATGTCTGCAGCATGGAAGGTCCCCAAGAACACAGTGGTCTCCATCATTCTTAAATGGAAGAAGTTTGGAACCACTAAGACTCTTTATAAAGCCAAACTGAGCAATCCGGGGAAAGGTGCAAGATTCTCTGGTCTGATGAAACCAAGATTGCCCTGATTGGCTCTTTTGCCAGAATGCCAACCATCATATCTGGAGGAAACCTTGCACCATCCCTACAGTGAAGCATGATGGCAGCAGCATTATGCTGTGGGGATGTTTTTCAGCAGTAGGGACTGGGAGACTAGTCAGGATTGAAGCAAAGATGAACGGCGCAAAGTACAGAGAAATCTTTGATGAAAACCTGCTCCAGAGCGCTCAGGACCTCAGACTGGGGCGAAGGTTCACCTTCCAACAGGACAACGACCCTAAGCACACAGCCAAGACAATGCAGAAGTGGCTTCAGGACAAGTCTCTGAATGTCCTTGAGTGGCCCAGCCAGAGCCTGGACTTGAACCCAATCAAACATCTCTGGAGAGACCTGAAAATAGCTGTGCAGTGACACGCCCCATCCAACCTGACAGAGCTTGAGAGGATCTGTAGAGAATAATTGGAGAAACTCCCCAAATACAGATGTGCCAAGCTTCTAACGTCATACCCAAGAAGACTCGAGGCTGTAATCGCTGCCAAAGGTGCTTCAGAAAAGTACTGAGTAAAGGGTCTGAATACTTATGTATATGTAGTATCTGTTGTTTGCTTTTTATAAATTAGCAACAATTTCTAAAAACTTGTTTTTGTTTTTGCTTTGTCATGGAAAAGTCAAAGGGTCTGACACATTGGAAATAATTAAGAAACAGAACAAACTAGAAGGATTTTTTTGCCCTAAACAGAGAGTACACAATGACAGAATACCTGACCAGTGTGACTGACCCAAAATTAAGGAACTCTTTGACTATGTACAGACTCATTGAGCATAGCCTTGCTGTTGATGAAGGCCACCGAAGGCAGTCCTGGCTCTCAAGAGAAGAAACTGAGCTGCACTTCCTAACCTCCTGCCAAATGTATGACCATATCAGAGACACACACTGTATTTTCTTCAGATTTACTCCTCTTCCTCAATCCTCTCTCCTCCTCCTCCTCCAGTTGTACGTGTGTGGATTCGCGTCACCATGGTTACCATTAGTCTAATCATCCTCACCGCCTCCGCTTGTTGTGGGGGTGACTGGGGAGTGTGTCCCAAATGGCAGCCTGTCCATTTTAAAGACCGGAGTCCTATCGGGCGCTTCAAAAGTAGTGCATTTGGGACTAAGCATGACTATTGTTTTAATCTACAGAGGTAAAAAACATTTTTTTTTAAACACCTGCCTGATGCCAAGTCACCCAATCTCTGTTTGCGTCCCAAATGTTTGTGCACTATATAGGGAATAGTACGCCGTTTGGGATTCATTCCTATCCGGAGGAGGAAGTCACCGATATATCCATCTAACAAAACGACATCGCCTTCCTTCTGTTAGATCTGTGGTTTTTTTCTCCGTGGGCGTCATTGGGACAAATCAAATGTGTCCAGTGTTTCAGTGATGACTCACAGTACCACAACATCATCTACTAGAATCACAACACATTTACCACATGCCGATGAATACCGACGTCTGATTGATCGCTGTACGGAAACTTCATGCGATGTCATCTCACGCGTGGCACGCGCACATACATATACTCTCTCACACACACACACACACACACACACACACACACACACAGACACACACACACACACACACACACACACACACACACACACACACACACACACGCTTTACATCTCTGCTCTCAAATGTCTTACAACCCATCTGTCACACAATAACATGTGTGACAGATGTGTTATATCACCCATGTATTAACGTCATGTACAGCAGCATATCACCCATGTATTAACATCATGTACAGCAGTATATCACCCATGTATTAACATCATGTACAGCAGTATATCACCCATGTATTAACATCATGTACAGCAGTATATCACCCATGTATTAACATCATGTACAGCAGCATATCACCCATGTATTAACATCATGTACAGCAGTATATCACCCATGTATTAACATCATTTACAGCAGCATATCACCCATGTATTAACGGCATGTACAGCAGCATATCACCCATGTATTAACGTCATGTACAGCAGTATATCACCCATGTATTAACATCAGGTACAGCAGTATATCACCCATGTAATTAACATCATGTACAGCAGTATATCACCCATGTAATTAACATCAGGTACAGCAGTATATCACCCATGTAATTAACATCATGTACAGCAGTACATCACCCATGTATTAACGCCATGTACAGCAGTATATCACCCATGTATTAACATCATGTACAGCAGCATATCACCCATGTATTAACGTCATGTACAGCAATATATCACCCATGTATTAACATCATGTACAGCAGCATATCACCCATGTAGCAACATCATGTACATCAGTATATCACCCATGTAATTAACATCATGTACAGCAGTATATCACCCATGTAATTAACATAATGTACAGCAGTATATCACCCATGTATTAACATAATGTACAGCAGTATATCACCCATGTATTAACATCATGTACAGCAGTATATCACCCATGTATTAACATCATGTACAGCAGTATATCACCCATGTATTAACGTCATGTACAGCAGTATATCACCCATGTATTTAACATAATGTACAGCAGTATATCACCCATGTATTAACGTCATGTACAGCAGTATATCACCCATGTATTAATGTCATTTACAGCAGTATATCACCCATGTATCAACATCATGTACAGCAGTATATCACCCATGTATTAACATCATGTACAGCAGTATATCACCCATGTATTAACGTCATGTACAGCAGTATATCACCCATGTATCAACATCATGTACAGCAGTATATCACCCATGTATCAACATCATGTACAGCAGTATATCACCCATGTATTAACGTCATGTACAGCAGTATATCACCCATGTATTAACGTCATGTACAGCAGTATATCACCCATGTATTAACGTCATGTACAGCAGTATATCACCCATGTATTAACATCATGTACAGCAGTATATCACCCATGTATTTAACACCATGTACAGCAGTATATCACCCATGTAATTAACACCATGTACAGTGGTATATCACCCATGTAATTAACACCATGTACAGCAGTATATCACCCATGTAATTAACACCATGTACAGCAGTATATCATCCATGTAATTAACACCATGTACAGTGGTATATCACCCATGTAATTAACACCATGTACAGCAGTATATCACCCATGTATTAACGTCATGTACAGCAGTATATCACCCATGTAATTAACACCATGTACAGCAGCATATCACCCATGTATTAACATCATGTACAGCAGTATATCACCCATGTATTAACATCATGTACAGCAGCATATCACCCATGTATCAACATCATGTACAGCAGCATGTATTAACAGAATGTACAGTTCCTGTCAGACCCTGGGAGGTAGCAGGCTGTACAGTAGGAACCACTGAACCCCTCCACAGTAAGACATCACAGAGCTGTGTGTGTGTGTGTGAGTGTGAGTGTGAGTGTGTGTGTGTGTGCAGTAAGGCATCACAGAGCCTACCTAGAGGGTGAGTACTGCATGGCTGACCTCAGTATACGGTCTCTCTGCAAGGTTCTGAGAGGATCTCTGATGGAGTCTAACCTAGTGGACTGAAAGAAGACATCTCGGATACATCTACCTCAGGATACATCCAGGATACATCTACCTCAGGATACATCCAGGAGACATGCACCTCGGGAGACATCCAGGATACATCTACCTCAGGAAACATCCAGGATACCATCTACCTCAGGAGACATCCAGGATACCATCTACCTCAGGATACATCCAGGAAACATCTACCTCAGGATACATCCAGGAGACATCTACCTCAGGATACATCCAGGATACATCTACCTCAGAAGATATCCAGGACACATCTACCTCAGGAGATATCCAGGACACATCTACCTCAGGATATATCCAGGATACATCTACCTCAGGAGATATCCAGGATACATCTACCTCAGGAGATATCCAGGACACATCTACCTCAGGAGATATCCAGGATACATCTACCTCAGGAGATATCCAGGACACATCTACCTCAGGAGATATCCAGGACACATCTACCTCAGGAGATATCCAGGACAAATCTACCTCAGGAAACATCCAGGATACATGCACCTCGGGAGACATCCAGGATACATCTACCTCAGGAGACATCCAGGATACATCTACCTCAGGAGATATCCAGGATACATCTACCTCAGGAGATATCCAGGACACATCTACCTCAGAAGATATCCAGGATACATCTACCTCAGGAGATATCCAGGACACATCTACCTCAGGAGATATCCAGGACACATCTACCTCAGGAGATATCCAGGACACATCTACCTCAGGAGATATCCAGGATACATCTACCTCAGGAGACATCCAGGACACATCTACCTCAGGAGACATCCAGGAGACATCCAGGAGACATCTACCTCAGGAGACATCCAGGATACATCTACCTCAGGAGATATCCAGGAGACATCTACCTCAGGAGTGGACTCTAGGCCCCAGAGAGAGTGGAAGGTAAGACTGATCTGATATGTACACTGCTCTATTCAAGGCAGATGTTTTTTTGAACTGGAACGTTACCTTTTTTTCTTCCCTGTTAGTCACTGGTGAACGGATTGTGTAGGTTATCTGTAATGTAGGCACGGTATAACCTTCGCTAATAAGAGGTATACAGTCCTTTATTGTCCAGGAGGTTGAGTGCCTGTTTTGTAAGATTCTACAGGGAGAATAAAATGTCATGCAAAATAAGTCTTGGATCAATTGGTCAATCAGGGGGGTTAGGTAAATGAACGGGCGATGGGTCAATGGCTTTGGAATGGAATATTGTTTATACATTTTACAGCATCAGCATTTAGACATGCGTTAGATTTTTTAATGAAATGCGTTCGGCCACAAAAAACAACACCTTACTAATCGGAGAAATAAATATATTGTAGCGTCTCTGGACTTAGACCTTAAAAAACTGAATTCTGGCTCTGATCCTCCGCTGGGGAACCTAATGAAGTCTCCACGCTACCCCCCCCCTAAAGTCGATGATAATCTAATTAGCATTATACACAAATTCTCTCCAAATTCTGTCTGTTTAAGATAGATATATGTCTATTGACACAGGCTGCATCTCAGTCTACTGCATATGGCAGTGGTGGCCTTCCACCATCTGCGGTGGAAGGTGTCCGATCTACAGCGGTGTATATCAGGACCATAAGACATCGAGTTTCTCACCAGACGTCTGTAGCATCCGAACGGTTTGGCCGACACGTTAATGTGACCCCTCTACGGAAAGGTGAGACTCTCACGGACAAGTTGATTGTCATGCTCAAGCCTCACAAGACTAGTCTGAAAAAATGAACAGACGGAAGTAGTTATGGGTAAAAAAAATATACATTTTAGCAGACGCTCTTATCCAGAGCGACTTACAGTAGTGAATGCATACATTTCATTTCATGCATTTTTATTTTTATTTTTTTAAATAAGATTGTACTTGGCCCCCCCGTGGGAATCGAAACCACAACCCTGGTGTTGCACACACCATGCTCTACCAACTGAGCCACAGGGAAGACATCATTTTCTGATCTTTCCTATATATCTCAGATATAGGACAGACCCTTTAATAACAAACTTTCTTTTTCATGTATTTTTTGATTATCTGTTTTTCAAGTATGCATCTGTTATTTATTACATTCTATGGGCTAATAGCAGTAAGGTCAAATTCAATATTTCATAAAATAATCGTTTAATATTCATAGTCATCTCAAACACCATTCCAACGTCAACATACGTAATAATGTCACGCTTTTATGTTTTGTAGTAAAAAAAAAGGATACAGGAAGTTGTGTTTCCAATGACGTCATCAGCGTGCGTCGTGATTTTAACCAATTATCAGGAGGCATCGCCCACTAATTGGTCGACGATGTCACTGTAAAACACTTCTCTTCCTCTATATCTGTTTTTACTACAAAACATAGAAACGCACCGTTTTCACGCGTGTTGATGTTGGAGTGGTGCTGGAGATGATGAAACATGAACTGTCCCTTTAAGCATTATGTGTTGTAATATGATATTATTGGCTTATAATAAGGGTTTTTTCTCCGTCCCAAATAGCACCCTATATATATACCAGGGCTATGTACAAAAGTAGTGCACTAGGAGAAAATAGGGATCCGTTGAGGACGGAGCCAAGTAATCATGTGGGGAGCAACAGTCTGACTCTATGACTTATTCAATTTAATGTGATCTTTGTCAGCAAAAGGCTGTTACTGTTTAACCAGCATGACCCTATTATTATTAGACCCATTTCATGCCTGTAGGCCTAAGTAAGTTAATAAGAGAGCTGTTTGGGAGTGTTCCACACTACACACTACAGACAGCAAACAAAATGGGTTATATGGGGTTAAGTGGTTTCTGGGGGCTACGCTGAAGAGGGTTAGAGTTTGTCTGTTTTAGTTTGCTGCTGGAGTGATATTTGGGCACAAGTGTTCTCTTAGGATTGGGCACACTGCTGAACACTCTTGTTAGTTCCAATGAGTTGTTTCTTGCGGTTTGGATTCAGGAAACAGACCGTGCAATCCAGATGACCATCCAACCAACAGGTTCTCCTCTCCGAGTCTCTCCGATAGTGAAGGAGAGAGCGATAGATGGCGCTTAACCAAGGAACGAAGAGAGAGTCTTATTCCAGGACATTTAGTTCCAGGTACAGAGTGTTTGAATGTTTCTCCTTTAAAGTGCTGCTCTATCTGGCTACATAATACAGGTGAATGATTCCATAAAAACCTCTTTCACAGCAATTGTGTGACATTTAGTGTTTTTTCTCTCTCCTTTTTTAAATGAATGCATAACATCACTATTCTTCTCATCTTTTATTCATCGAGTGTAAATGTTTTCTTCTGTTGCCGTGCAGAAGTTTTACCGTGCTGAAACGCCTGGGAGCACAACGATTACTCAGGTGGCAACTATCACCTTCCCTACCGCAGTGGCAGCTTCCATCTCCACGCCTGCCTCTGAGAGAGAGTAAACACAACAAGACAAAGTATTATCTGTTTCATTAGTGCCAGGATGGACTGACTCGTGTTTGTTAGTGGACTGTGATGCCAGGTTGCTTTCTTGGAATAGCTGTGTGTTGTAGAATGGTTGAATGTTCTAGAATCACATGGTGTTCTAGAATGTCTAGGTGTTGTAGAATGTCTAGGTGTTGTAGAATGTCTGGCTGTTCTAGAATGTCTGGCTGTTGTAGAATGTCTGTCTGTTGTACAATGTCTGGGTGTTGTACAATGTCTGGGTGTTCTAGAATCACATGGTGTTCTAGAATGTCTGTGTGTTGTAGAATGTCTGGGTGTTGTAGAATGTCTGGGTGATGTAGAATGTCTGGCTGTTGTAGAATGTCTGGCTGTTGTAGAATGTCTGGGTGTTGTACAATGTCTGGGTGTTCTAGAATCACATGGTGTTCTAGAATGTCTGTGTGTTGTAGAATGTCTAGGTGTTGTAGAATGTCTGGCTGTTCTAGAATGTCTGGCTGTTGTAGAATGTCTGGGTGTTGTACAATGTCTGGGTGTTCTAGAATGTCTGGGTGTTCTAGAATGTCTGGGTGTTGTAGAATGTCTGGCTGTTCTAGAATGTCTGGGTGTTGTAGAATGTCTGGGTGTTGTAGAATGTCTGGCTGTTGAGAATGTCTGGCTGTTGTAGAATGTCTGGGTGTTCTAGAATGTCTGGCTGTTCTAAAATGTCTGGGTGTTGTAGAATGTCTGGGTGTTGTAGAATGTCTGGGTGTTCTAGAATGTCTTGATGTTCTAGAATGTCTGGCTGTTCTAGAATGTCTGGGTATTCTAGAATGTCTTGATGTTCTAGAATGTCTGGGTGTTGTAGAATGTCTGGGTGTTGTAGAATGTCTGGGTGTTGTAGAATGTCTGGGTGTTGTAGAATGTCTGGCTGTTGTAGAATGTCTGGTCCTTTTAGAATGTCTGGCTGTTGTAGAATGTTTGGGTGTTGTAGAATGTCTGGCTGTTCTAGAATGTCTGGCTGTTCTAAAATGTCTGGCTGTTCTAGAATGTCTGGGTGTTGTAGAATGTCTGGCTGTTAAGAATGTCTGGCTGTTCTAGAATGTCTGGGTGTTGTAGATTGTCTGGCTGTTGTAGAATGTCTGGCTGTTGTAGAATGCCTGGCTGTTGTAGAATGTCTGACTGTTCTAGAATGTCTGGGTGTTGTAGAATGTCTGGGTGTTGTAGAATGTCTTGATGTTGTACAATGTCTGGCTGTTCTAGAATGTCTTGATGTTCTAGAATGTCTGGGTGTTCTAGAATGTCTGGGTTTTGTAGATTGTCTGGCTGTTGTAGAATGTCTGGCTGTTGTAGAATGCCTGGCTGTTGTAGAATGTCTGACTGTTCTAGAATGTCTGGGTGTTGTAGAATGTCTGGGTGTTGTAGAATGTCTTGATGTTGTACAATGTCTGGCTGTTCTAGAATGTCTTGATGTTCTAGAATGTCTGGGTGTTCTAGAATGTCTGGGTTTTGTAGATTGTCTGGCTGTTGTAGAATGTCTGGCTGTTGTAGAATGCCTGGCTGTTGTAGAATGTCTGGGTGTTGTAGAATGTCTTGATGTTGTAGAATGTCTGGCTGTTCTAGAATGTCTTGATGTTCTAGAATGTCTGGGTGTTCTAGAATGTCTGGGTGTTGTAGAATGTTGGGGTGTTGTAGAATGTCTGGGTGTTGTAGAATGTCTGGCTGTTGTAGAATGTCTGGGTGTTGTAGAATGTCTGGTCCTTTTAGAATGTCTGGCTGTTGTAGAATGTTTGGGTGTTGTAGAATGTCTGGCTGTTCTAGAATGTCTGGGTGTTGTAGAATGTCTGGGTGTTGTAGAATGTCTGGCTGTTCTAGAATGTCTGGGTGTTCTAGAATGTCTGGTCCTTTTAGAATGTCTGGGTGCTCTAGAATGTATGGGTGGTCAAAAATGTTTTTGTTTTCTAGAATGTCTGGGTATTCTAGAATGTCTGGTTGTTCTATCTAGAATGTCTGAATCCTCTAGAATGTCTGAGTGTTCTTTCTAGAATGTCTGGGTGTTCTCTCTGGAATGTCTGGGTGTTCTAGAATGTCTGGGTGTTCTCTCTAGAATGTCTGGGTGTTCTATCTAGAATGTCTGGGTGTTCTATCTAGAATGTCTGAGTGTTCTAGAATGTCTGAGTGTTCTAGAATGTCTGGGTGTTCTAGAATGTCTGGGTGTTCTCTCTAGAATGTCTGCGTGTTCTATCTAGAATGTTTGGACGTTCTCTCTAGAATGTCTGGGTGTTCTCTCTAGAATGTCTGCGTGTTCTATCTAGAACGTCTGGGTGTTCTATCTAGAATGTCTGCGTGTTCTATCTAGAACGTCTGGGTGTTCTATCTAGAATGCCTGAATCTTATAGAATGGCTGGATATTCTGGAACAGCACTATTTTGTAACAGTGATGTTGATCAACTCCCTGTCTCCCTATAACTGCTCCCTGTAGCAAATAATTTAATGAAACAGTCAGTTGTTCAGTTTTGTTGAGATTACATAAATACATGAACTTCTAATGGCGGAATAGACCATGATGTTGAGAGAGAGTTATCACATAAACATCTTCAACCCCCCCCAAACAAAATCCTGTCGATGTAACCATGATGTAATTATATTAGATAACAGCCTTTAGAAAGACTTTTAAGTTAAACCAAGAGTCACTTAACTCAAACAGCAGTCTACGGACAACAGTTAATGACAAGCTGTTGTGAATATTTGTTTCTTTGCCATGTTTCTGATTGGGGTCAATAATTTGCTCGTTTAAACATTTCAAAACCTTTCATCAGACAGATGCTTTAGACAACTTTACTTAATTAATGAATGAATCCTGCCAACTATAGAACTGTCAACCAATGAACCACCACTAATTAGATGCTGATTAAAACAGTTTGGACAGAGTCCTGCCTGTAGAAACAGTAGATACTGTATATGCAGCATCCATCCCATGGGCCTCCAAACTTCAGTGTGTGTGTGTGTGTGTGTGTGTGTGTGTGTGTGTGTGTGTGTGTGTGTCTGTGTCTGTGTGTCTGTGTTATGTGTGTGTGTGTGTGTCTGTGTTGTGTGTGTGTGTTATGTGTGTGTGTGTGTGTTATGTGTGTGTGTGTGTGTGTGTGTGTGTGTGTGTGTGTGTGTGTGTGTGTGTGTGTGTGTGTGTGCGTGTGTGTGTGTCTGTGTTATGTGTGTGTGTGTGTGTGTCTGTGTTATGTGTGTGTGTGTGTGTGTGTGTGTGTGTGTGTGTGTGTGTGTGTGTGTGTGTGTGTGTGTGTGTGTGTGTGTGTGTGTGTGTGTGTGTGTGTGTGTGTGTGTGTGGACTTCTAAACATTAGCTGCTCAGCCAGACCAGCCCAGTCACCCTCAGAGAGACTCCATTATGTCCTCAGCAGCATATTGATCCTGTGTGAAGCATACTGTATCAATACACAACCAGGACATCAGGATGATCTGGAGAGAAACGTCCTCACGGGCCCTTTAAACAGGTCAGTGGATGCACCCAAATGGAACCCTATTCCCTATGTAGTGCACTACTTTTAACCGGGTTTCTGCTAAGGGGACAGGACAACTTCACCGCATCAAAGGGACGATGGACGGGGCCATGTACCGTCAAATCTTGGGTGAGAACCTCCTTCCCTCAGCCAGGGCATTGAAAATGGGTCGTGGATGGGTATTCCAGCATGACAATGACCCAAAACACATGGCTAAGGCAACAAAGGAGTGGCTCAAGAAGAAGCACATTAAGGTCCTGGAGTGGCCTAGCCAGTCTCCAGACCTTAATCCCATAGAAAATCTGTGGAGGGAGCTGAAGGTTCGAGTTGCCAAACGTCAGCCTCAAAACCTTAATGACTTGGAGAAGATCTGCAAAGAGGAGTGGGACAAAATCCCTCCGGAGATGTGTGCAAACCTGGTGGCCAACTACAAGAAACGTCTGACCTCTGTGATTGCCAACAAGGGTTTTGCCACCAAGTACTAAGTCATGTTTTGCAGAGGGGTCAAAGACTTATTTCCCACATTTAGATGCAAATGAATTTACAACGTTTTTGACATGCGTTTTTCTGGATTTTTTGTTGTATTCTGTCTCTCACTGTTCAAATAAACCTACCATTAAAATTATAGACTGATAATTTCTTTGTCAGTGGGCAAACGTACAAAATCAGCAGGGGATCAAATACTTTTTTCCCTCACTGTATATATATATATATATATATATATTCCATATCATTTAGGAGGGGAGGGGCAATGGGGGAGAGAAGCGAGGGGTTGTACATTTAAATTGAAGGTGGTGTGAGTTTATCAGTACAGCCTGGCTGTTTATATTGAGAGGAGGAGGTGAGGTGGAGGGAGAGGTAGAGGGAGGGAGGGAGAGGAGAGGAGAGGTGCTGGTCGGTGAGGTGAGGTGATGTGAGTTTATCCGTACATCCTGGCTGTTTATATTGTGAGGAGGAGGAGGGAGAGGTAGAGGAGGAGAGGGGAGAGGTAGAGGCCGGTGAGGTGGTGAGTTTATCAGTACAACCTGGCTGTTTATATTGTGAGGAGGAGGAGGAGGAGGAGGAGGAGGAGGAGGAGGAGGAGGGAGAGGAGGAGAGGGAGGGAGAGAAGAGGTTCAGGCTGGTGAAGTGAGGTGGTGTTTTATTTAAAGTGAAGCTATAGGATAGGTAGTAGTGGTGGTAGCAGCTGGCTTCATGCCACATTTTCAAATCGACCTCCATCTCCAGGAGAAGGTCACGGGCTGAGCAGCAGCAGAGAAGGTGTTTATAAACAATCTCCACAATGTGTTGGACTGAGGCTTGTGCTGAGGCTATGTGTCAAACATCACCCTATTCCCTTTTTAATGACCTACATTTAACCAGGGCCCATGAGGCTCTGGTCACGACTAGTGCACTGTATAGGGAATAGGGTGCCACTCGGGACGGGCCTTGATAATCTCCCAGGCTTTAATGGATGACAGATCTGTTTACCAAGTGGGTTCACCTCTCATTGGCCAATAGATTTTCCTCCTAATATAATAATACAACTGGAATTGGCTTTTTGATCAATGACATCACTGGTTGTATTTAATAAGCAGGACAACCTTGAGTCTGGAGATGCAGCATGTGTGTGTGTGTGTGTGTGTGTGTGTGTGTGTGTGTGTGTGTGTGTGTGTGTGTGTGTGTGTGTGCGTGTGCGTGTGCGTGTGTGTGTGCGTGTGTGTCTATGTGTGTGTGTGAGTGTGCGTGTGTGTGTGAGTGTGCGTGTGTGTGTGTTAGTGTGTCTATGTGTGTGTGTGAGTGTGGGTGTGCGTGTGTGTGTGAGTGTGCGTGTGTGTTAGTGTGTCTATGTGTGAGTGTGCGTGTGTATGTGTGTGTGTGTTTGTGTTAGTGTGTGTGTGTGTGCGTGTGTGTGTGTGTGTTAGTGTGTCTATGTGTGAGTGTGCGTGTGTGTGTTATGTGTGTGTGTGTTTGTGTTAGTGTGTGTGAGTGAGTGTTAGTGTGCGTGTGTTAGTGTGTGTATGTGTCTGTGTGTTAGTGTGTGTGTTAGTGTGTGTATGTGTGTGTGTGTGTGTGTGAGTGTGCGTGTGTGTTAGTGTGTGTGTGTATGTGTGTTTGTGTTAGTGTGTGTGAGTGTTAGTGTGCATGTGTTAGTGTGTGTATGTGTTTGTGTGTTAGTGTTAGTGTGTGTGTGTGTGTTTGTGTTAGTGTGCGTGTGTTAGTGTGTGTGTGTGTGTGTGTGTTAGTGTGTCTATGTGTGTGTGTGTTAGTGTGCGTGTGTTAGTGTGTGTATGTGTGTGTGTGTGCGTGTGTGTGTTAGTGTGTCTATGTGTGAGTGTGCGTGTGTGTGTTAGTGTGTGTGTGTGTGTGTGTTCATTCCGGCCTATGTGTGTGAGTTGGCTGGTGGGAGGAGCTATAGGAGGACGGGCTCGTTGTAATGTCTGGAATGGAATATATGGATCGGTATCATAACCACACGACTCCATTCCAGCCATTACAACCAGCCCGTCCTCCTATAGCTCCTGCACACCAGCCTCCACTGTTGCACATTGATAGATTTTATCTGAATGAGAGAGCACCCTTTCCTCTACCTGGGCCGTATTACAGTGTAGTTGTAGTAGTGGAAGCCAGGGATAATAGGTGGAAACAGCTGGATGCAGCAGGACTGTAGTTGAAATAAATACAGCACTCTGCAGAGAGACTGTGTTCCACAGACTGTAAGAATCTCTGGAATCCTACCACAGCCTGAGAACAGGAAGAGAAGTGGCCAAGTCTATGAATGGGTCTCAAATTACCCCCCCCCCCCCCCCCCCCCCCCTATTCCCTATACAGTGCACTACTTTTGACCAGAGGTTTATGGGACGTAGGGTCATTTGGGACGCAGCCACAGGGTGGGAAGGGAAGAGAAGAGGGACAGTAGACTCAGTACTACAAATGATAGGAGGGTTATTGCTGTGGGTCCCCCTGGTCCTTTTTTTGGGGTGGTCACACACACACACACACACACAAACACAGACACACACACTGGGGGTCAGTAATGGTTGAATAGATGGGAGTAGACAAGGCCTGGGACTCAACCAGCCTCAAAGCAACTCTCTGCTTTGGTCCCAAATGGCACCCTATGCCCTTCAAAGTGCACTACTTTTGACCAAGGACCTATAGGGATCTGGTCAAAAGTAGTGCACTATGCAGGGAATAGGGTGCCATTGAGGATGTAGATATCTCCAGTCTGGATGTTAGACTCTGATAAACACTGTGGTCACTGCTGTTAGGGCTGCTAATGTAGGGCGGCCCAAACCACCGAAGCCCCCGAAGTGACTCTTATCAAAACAGTTTATTGTCTTCTCAGGAATTCAGCCTCCTCTGTGTTGCTCTCCAGAGGTTCTGTTGTGATGACGATGACTTCCTCTACGTCTGATATCTGATTAGAGGTTAACTTTACAGTAATGCTATTGGTCAACAACTCAGACGTAATAAAGGAGTGTCTGTCTCTCTCTCTCTCTCTCAATTCAATTCAATTCAATTCAATTCGCTTTATTGGCATGACGTAACAATGTACATATTGCCAAAGCTTACTTTGGATATTTGCAATATAAAAATAAATAAAAATGAGAATCAAAGATTGTCAACGGGACAACAGTAACAACAATCACCAACGGTCAATATAACCATACATTCAACAATAACAATAATCATACAGTAGAGGACATGTGCAGGTTGGTCTGTCAGACACTGTCCCTAATCTTATGGCAGGCAGCAATGTAGTGCGCTGCCAACCCACAGCTCTCTGCGTCCTCCCCCAACAGGACGGGTAGCCTATCCTCATCAGAGAGGTCTTTGAAACCTTGAATAAGGGTTTCAAATTTGGGGAAATGACACTCTCTAATTGTTTTATATTTTTGACATTTTGTCAGGAAATGCAGCTCCGTCTCAGGTTCTGCTGTTGTGCAGTAGTTGCACAGCCTTTCCTCTACAGGGAGCCAGGTTTTCCTGTGTCTACCCTTCTCAATGGCAAGGCTGTGCTCACTGAGCCTGTACTTTGTCAAGGTTTTTGTAAGGTTTTGATCAGTAACCATGGTCAAATATTTAGCCATAGTGTACTGTCGATTTAGGGCCAGATAGCACTGCATTTTGCTTTGTGTTTGTGCTTGTGTTTCCCAATAAGCAATGTAGTTTTGTTTTGACTGTGTTGTAATTTGGTTTATTCTGATTGATTGGATGTTCTGGTCCTGAGGCTTCAGTGTGTTAGTAGAACAGGTTTGTGAACTCAGCCCCAGGACCAGCTGGATGAGGGGACTCTTTTCTTTGCTCAGCTCTTGGCATTGCAGGGCTTGGTAATGATATGAGAGGGGGTCACTGTATTTTAGATGTTTCCAAAACTTAATTGCTCTTTTTTGAGTTTTATTATTAGTGGATATTGGCCTAATTCTGCCCTGCATGCATTGTTTGTAGTTTTCCTCTGGACACGTAGGAGAATCTTACAGAACTCTGCATGTAGGGTTTCAATGGGGTGCTTGTCCCATTTGATGAAATCTTGTTTTGCAAGTGGACCCCACACCTCGCTGCCATAAAGTGCAATTGGTTCAATGACATATTCAATTAGTTTTAGCCAAATTTTAATAGGTATTTCAATTTGAATTTGCTTTTTAATGGCGTAGAATGCCCTGCGTGCTTTCTCTCTCAGTTCATTCACTGCCTCATTAAGGTGTCCAGTTGAGCTTATTTTTAAACCTAAGTAATTGTAGTGTGTACAGTACTCTATATATTTTGTACCAATTGAGAACTTTGGTCTAATTCCCTGAGATCTGGATCTTCTCTGGAAAATCATTATTTTAGTCTTTTTGGGGTTTACTGCCAGGGCCCAGGTCTGGCAGTACTGCTCTAGCAGGTCCAGGCTCTGCTGTAGGCCAGGTGCTGTGGGTGACAGCAGGCATAGGTCATCTGCGAAGAGTAGGCATTTAACTTCTGAATTGTGGAGACTAACACCAGGGGCTGAGGATTTTTCTAGAATAGTGGCCAATTCGTTAATGTAAATATTGAAGAGTGCAGGGCTCAGATTGCAACCCTGACGAATGCCCCACCCCTGGTTAAAGAATTTTGTTATTTTCTTACCAATTTTAATGCTGCAGGTATTGCCAGTATACATTGATTTAATTATGTCATATGTTTTACCCCCTACACCACTTTCAATAACTTTGTAGAACAGTCCTGTATGCCAAATAGAATCAAATGCTTTTTGGAAGTCGATAAAGCAAGTGTATATTTTGGTATTATTTTGGTGGACATGTTTATCTATCAGGGTGTGTAAGGTGTAAATATGATCAGTTGTGCGATGTTTTGGTATAAATCCAATTTGGCTTTTACTCAAGACATTGTGCTTATTAAGGAAGTTTAGAACTCTTACATTGATGATACTACAGAAAACCTTCCCCAGGTTACTGTTCACACAAATGCCTCTGTAATTGTTAGGGTCAAATTTGTCTCCATTCTTAAAGATTGGGGTTATGAGTCCTTGATTCCAGATGTCAGGGAAATAACCTACACTCAGGATCAAATTAAACAGTTTTAATATAGCCAATTGAAATTTTGCACTAGTGAGTTTGAGCATCTCATTTAGGATGCCATCAGGTCCGCAGGCTTTTTTAAATTTGAGAGCCTGAAGTTTCTTATAGAGCTCCTGGTCAGTAATTGGGGAGTCCAATGGGTTTTGATTGTCCTTTATAGCTTTTTCTAATCCATTCAACTTCTCATGGATTTGGCGTTGTTCTGCGTTTGTGTCAATTTGAATGGTGTTGTAGAGTGTTTTGAAATGGGTTGTCCATATGTCACCATTTTGTATTGCTAATTCCTCTTGTTTAGATTTTTTTAGTTTTTTCCAATTTTGCCAAAAGTTGTTTGTGTTTATGGACTCCTCAATTAGTGTCAGCTGCTTGCTGTTGTACTGTGCTTTTTTGGTTCTGAGTGTACGTTTATAGAGTTTTAAAGTCTCACAGTAATGAAGGCGTAATTCACCATTATTTGGGTCTCTGTGCTTTTGGTTGGATAGTGTTCTAAGTTTTTTCCTTATAATTTTACAATCTGCATCAAACCAGTTGTCATCTGTGATTTTTTAGTTTAGTTTTTTATCAATTTCAATTGTGCTTCTTTTGCCGTTTGCCTGAATATATAGTTGATGTTTCGTACTGCTAGATTGATGCCTTCTTTACTGTGAGTGAATGTGGTATCCAGAAAGTTATCTAAGAGTGTTTGGATATTTTGGTTCCAGGTTGCTTTCTGGTATTCTTCTGTGCTGTTTTGGGCCCATCTGTATGAATTTCTGATGTTGTACAGCTTACTGGGCTGTGAATGTGTGGTTGTTTCCATGTCTGTTCTTTTGAGGAACAACGTAATTTGGCTGTGATCAGACAGAGGTGTTAGTGGCTTGACAGTGAATGAGCTGAGAGAGAAAGGGTCCATGTCTGTGATCATATAGTCTACTGTACTGTGGCCAAGAGGTGAGCAATAGGTGAATCTCCCCAAAGAGTCCCCCCGTAACCTACCATTGACAAAGTACAGACCCAGGCTTCTACAGAGCTGCAAAAGATCCCTTCCGTTTTTGTTGACGGTGCTGTCACTGTTGTTTCTATGGGGGAGATTAAGATAGTTAGAAACAGTATGGCCTGTAATAAAGCTGTCCCCTCGTGTGCTCGTTAGATCAGGTAGTGTTCCTGTGCGCGCATTTGTGTCCCCACAGATGAGCACATTTCCCTGGGCCTGGAAATGGCACGTCTCTTCCTCGAGGGTGGGGAAGATCTCCTCTGAGTAATATGGGGATTCTGAGGGGGGGATATATATTGCGCAAAGGAACACATCTTTTTCTGTCAGTACAAGTTCTTTTTTTAGTTTTAACCAAATGTGGTATTTGCCAATTTTGAGGGGATCAATTAGATTTTGTAGTTCGGATTTGTACCAAATGATCAATCCTCCAGAGTCTCTGCCTCTATTGACAGAGCTGTGTTTCTGTGATGGCACAATGACCTCTCTGTAGCCTGTGGGACAGTGAGTGACAACGTCAGCCTTACACCATGTCTCCTGCAGAATGATGACGTCAACATCTTTCAGATTTTTGTTGAACTCCAGTGCTAAACTCTTCAGACCAAAGGTTGATGAGTTTAGACCCTGAATGTTCCACATGCTAACTGATAGTGATTTCATGTTGCAAAAAGAAAGAATAGCAGTCAGAAATACAGTAACGATTAACTAATAAGTTGTTAAGAGTGAGATAAACAGGATATCAGCTAACATTTATTCTGTTATTCTGTTAAATATTCCTATTCATTGAACAAGTAAATTCTAGTACAATAGGTGTGTGTGTGTGTGTGGTGTGTGTGCATGCGTCCGTGTGTGTTTAGTGCAGTTTAGTGCAGATGTATTGGAGGAGCTGTTTAATCTCACTTAATCCTACAGGGTTCTCCTGTCCTCTGACGACCTCCGCGTAGCTGCGCTGGTCCTGCTGTTGGGCCCTGTGAGGTGGAGGGGGGCCAGGTCTGGGCCGTGGGACTTCCTTTCTGGTCTGGTAGGGGTGGTGGTCTGGTGCGGGATAATAGGCTGGGCCCGGTCTGGTCTGGCTAAGCCGATGGAAGTGGTGATGCTCTGGGGGTGGGTGGGGCCTGTGGGGTGCACTGGGTCTGGTGTGGCGTTGAAGGGGCCTGGGGCTCCTTGGTGGTGCAGTGGTCTGGTAGGGGTCTCTGGGTGCTCCTCTGTCCAGTACAGCATGAGGTGTTTGTCTACCAAGTGCTACGTCCTTTAGGGACTTGGCAAACATCCCTACTGTCTGCTTCCTCAGGTGGGAGTGGTCGTGTAGATGCTCTGGGGTGATTGTTGGGTGGTGAGCAATGTGTATGTTCGGGAGTAGGCCCTCTCTCTCTCTCTCTCTCTCTCTCTGTCTCTCTCTGTCTCTCTCTCTCTCATCTACTTCTTCTCTATCTACTCTCTCTCACTTCTC
>NC_042959.1:3174601-3205895 GCF_901001165.1 Salmo trutta | reverse complement strand
GAGACAGAGAGAGACAGAGAGAGAGACAGAGAGACAGAGAGAGAGAGAGAGAGAGAGAGAGAACACATGGAACATGTTGGCAGCGCACGACATTGCTGCCTGCCATAAGTTGAGGGACAGTGTCTGACAGACCAATAAACCTGCACATGTCCTCAACTGTATGATTATTGTTATTGTTGAATGTATGGTTATATTGACCGTTGGTTATTGTTGTTACTGTTGTACCGTTGACAATTTTTGATTCTCATTTTTATTTATTTTTATATTGTAAATATCCAAAGTAAGCTTTGGCAATATGTACATTGTTACGTCATGCCAATAAAGCGAATTGAATTGAATTGAATTGAGAGAGAGAGAGAGAGAGAGAGAGAGAGAGAGAGGGAAAGAGACTCCAACCACTTCTGGGAAAATTTAAAACCACTAAACAAACAAAGAATTATCTATCCAAAATGGAGATGTCTGGGTAAACCACTTCTCCAATCTTTTTGGCTCTATAACAAAGATCAAATAGCAAAAACATATACCTGATAAAATACAAATCTTAGAATAAGCTATTAAAGACTACCAGAACCCACTGGATTCTCCAATTACACTGAATGAACTACAGGACTAAATACAAACCCTCCAACCCAAATAGGCCTGTGGTGTTGATGGTATCCTCAATGAAATGATTAAATATACAGACCACAAATACCAATTGGCTATACTTAAACTCTTTAACAGCATCCTTAGCTCTGGCATCTTGCCCAATATTTGGAACCAAGGACTGATCTCCCCAATCCACAAAAGTGGAGACAAATTTGACCCCAACAACTACCGTGGGATATGCATCAACAGCAACCTTGGGAAAATCCTCTGCATTATCATTAACAGCGGACTCGTACATTTCCTCAGTGAAAACAATGTACTGGGCAAATGTCAAATTGGCTTTTTACCATATTATCGTACGACAGACCACGTATTCACCCTGCACACCCTAATTGACAAACAAACAAACCAAAACAAAGGCAGTCTTGTCATATTTTGTTGATTTCAAAAAAGCCTTCGACTCAATTTGGCATGACGGTCTGCTATACAAATAGATGGAAAGTGGTGTTGGGGGAAAAACATACGACATTATCAAATCCATGTACACAATCAACAAGTGTGCGGTTAAAATAGGCAAAAAACGATACAGAAGAAGAGAAGGAAGAAGGGAGGACAAGAAAGAGGGAAAGATGTAAAATCAGAAAGCAAGAGAGAGAGAGAGAGAGGGGGGACAGAGGGACAGAGGGACAGAGAGACAGAGAGACAGAGAGACAGAGAGACAGAGAGACAGAGAGACAGAGAGACAGAGAGACAGAGGCAACAGAGAGACAGAGGCGACAGAGAGACAGAGGCGACAGAGGCAGCAGACGGACAGAGGCAGCAGAGGCAGCAGAGGGACAGAGGGACAGAGGCAGCAGAGGGACAGAGGCAGCAAAGAGACAGAGGGACAGAGGCAGCAGTGGGACAGAGGCAGCAGAGAGACAGAGGCGACAGAGGCAGCAGAGGGACAGAGGCAGCAGAGGGAGCAGAGAGACAGAGGGACAGAGCCAGCAGAGGGACAGAGGCAGCAGAAGGACAGAGGCAGCAGAGGCAGCAGAGGGGCAGAGGCAGCAGAGGCAGCAGAGGGGCAGAGGCAGCAGAGGGACAGAGGCAGCAGAGGGACAGAGGCAGCAGAGGCAGCAGAGGGGCAGAGGCAGCAGAGGGACAGAGGCAGCAGAGGGACAGAGGGCCAGAGGCAGCAGAGGGACAGAGGCAGCAGAGGGGCAGAGGCAACAGAAGCAGCAGAGGCAGCAGAGGCAGCAGAGGGGCAGAGGCAGCAGAGGCAGCAGAGGGGTAGAGGCAGCAGAGGCAGCAAAGGCAGCAGAGGCAGCAGAGGGCCAGAGGCAGCAGAGGGGTAGAGGCAGCAGAGGGGTAGAGGCAGCAGAGGCAGCAGAGGGACAGAGGCAGCAAAGGCAGCAGAGGGCCAGGGGCAGCAGAGGGGTAGAGGCAGCAGAGGGGTAGAGGCAGCAGAGGCAGCAGAGGGGTAGAGGCAGCAGAGGCAGCAGAGGGGTAGAGGCAGCAGAGGCAGCAGAGGGGTAGAGGCAGCAGAGGGGCAGAGGGGTAGAGACAGCAGAGGCAGCAGAGGGGTAGAGACAGCAGAGGCAGCAGAGGGGAAGAGGCAGCAGAGGGGTAGAGGCAGCAGAGGGGAAGAGGCAGCAGAGGGGTAGAGGCAGCAGAGGGGAAGAGGCAGCAGAGGGGTAGAGGCAGCAGAGGGGTAGAGGCAGCAGAGGCAGCAGAGGGGCAGGGAAGGAAGGGTAATGAAGGAGGAGCAGAAAGTGAGAAGAAGTGGGAGAAAATGGTGATTTATTTTCCCTTTTGTACTTTAACCATTTGTACATCGTTACAACACTGTATATAGACATAATATGACATTTGAAATGTCTTTACTCTTTTGGAACTTTTGTGATGTTTACTGTTCATTTTATATTGTATATTATCTACTTCACTTGCTTTGGCAATGTTAACATATGTTTCCCATGTCAATAAAGCCCTTAAATTGAAATTGAAATTGAGTGGCACATGGAACAGCTTACAGCAGTGAAGGAGGAGGGAGAGGAACACATGGAACAGCTTACAGCAGTGAAGGAGGAGGGAGAGGAACACATGGAACAGCTAACAGCAGTGAAGGAGGAGGGAGAGGAACACATGGAACAGCTAACAGCAGTGAAGGAGGAGGGAGAGGAACACATGGAACAGCTAACAGCAGTGAAGGAGGAGGGAGAGGAACACATGGGACAGCTAACAGCAGTGAAGGAGGAGGGAGAGGAACACATGGGACAGCTAACAGCAGTGAAGGAGGAGAGAGAGGAACACATGGAACAGATAACAGCAGTGAAGGAGGAGGTGAGAAAGCAGAGGTTTGACAGAGAGCAGGACACTCCCCCCAGAGAAGCCAGCAGAACAGCACACCTCAACCCGGACCACAACCTCAACACCACAATGGGACAGACGACACAGGACCCACCATCCCAACAGACCCCACCTCCTCCTACCAGCCCCCCCTGTCAGTTCCCCCGATAGCCCTCTTGAAAATCCCCACACATCCAATGAGGAAACACAAAAGCCAGAAATGGTGGTCCTCATTGACTCAAATGGCAAATACATTCAAGAGAATAAACTTTTTCCTCCAAATACAAAGTGGCTAAAGTCTGGTTCCGCAAACACTAGGCATGTTGTCAGAGGACAAACTAAGATCCCACAGCCACATCATAATTCATACGGGCAAAAAAACGACCCAAGGACACATCAGTCAAGGCAATGATTTGAAAAAGCTTCTTCCACTTTTCCCGAACGCAGAAGTGGTGATCTCCACTCTTCTACCACAAAAATATGTTCACATAGTAAGAAAGCACTGACAGATATAGCAGCTTTGCTACCAGCATTATTAGCCCAGAAAATGTTTTGTGTTATTACATACAGACGGAAATAACTTCTGGATATCAGAGCGGCAGTAACTCACCAGCGTTACGACCAGGAATACGACTTTCCTGAATTGGATCCTTTGTTCGAACCAGAGGCTGCACTGAAACACCGCCGGCGGAGAAGAGGGCACACCATCCACCGCTTCCGAGTATATTACTCGCTAATGTTCAGTCTCTGGATAATAAAGTAGACGAGCTCAGGGCGAGGATCCCTTTCCAGAGATACATCAGGGTTTGTAACATACTCTGTTTCACGGAAACATGGCTCACTCGGGATATACTGTCCCTGTCAGTACACCCAGACCACAGCTTCACCAGCCACACCCCAACCAGCTGAGACCCCCCCCCAAACAAACCCTGGCCTCACTCTATATAACCCCCCCATAGCAGACCTATGCCCCTTCTGCCCCCCCCCATTCCCCCGCCCCTGTGGCAAGGACCTCAACATGACAGCAGGACATATGCCCAGGCTGTGAGCAGAGCAACAGGCCCAACCCCCACTAATGCACCCCCCAAGCCACATCCTGGACCAGGCCAAACCCCCACTAATACACTCCCCCCAAGCCCCATCCTGCACCAGGCCCAACCCCCACTAATACAACCCCCCCCAAGCCCCATCCTGGACCAGGCCCAACCCCCACTAATACACCCCCCCAAGCCCCATCCTGCACCAGGCCCAACCCCCACTAATACACCTTCCCAATCCCCATCCTACAACAGGTCCAACCCCCACTAATACACCTTCCCAATCCCCATCCTACACCAGGCCCAACCCCCACTAATACACCTTCCCAAGCCACATCCTGCACCAGGCCCAACCCCCACTAATACACCCCCCCAAGCTACATCTTGCACCAGGCCCAACCCCCACTAATACACCCCCCCAAGCTACATCTTGCACCAGGCCCAACCCCCACTAATACACCCCCCCCCCCAAGCCCCATCCTGCACCAGGCCCAACCCCCACTAATACACCCCCCCAAGCTACATCTTGCACCAGGCCCAACCCCCACTAATACACCCTCCCCCCAAGCCCCATCCTGCATCAGGCCCAACCCCCACTAATACAACCCCCCCAAACCCCATCCTGGACCAGGCCCAACCCCCACTAATACACCCCCCCCAAGCCCCATCCTGGACCAGGCCCAACCCCCACTAATACACCTTCCCAAGCTACATCCTGCACCAGGCCCAACCCCCACTAACATGCCACCCCCCAAGCCCCATCCTGCAACCTAATAGGTCTGTAGTATCAGATGATCAACATGCTCTGCTCACACCTACTGTGATGGTCTGGCGCCTAAACCACACCAAAACAACACTAGACACTATGGAACACAAAGCTTTTACTATCTCTTCCTGGAATATACAAGGTCTGAGGTCATCTGCCATTGGCCTAAAGAGCAGGAATCCAGACTTCATCAAAGAAATTGGAAATACAGACATTGTCATCCTACAAGAAACATGATATAGAGGAGACGGACCCACTGGTTGTCCTCTAGGTTACAGAGAGCTGGTAGTCCCATCCACCAAACTACCAGGTGTGAAACAGGGAAGAGACTCAGCGGGTAATTTGGCATAGAGCAGACCACTCTATTGAATTTGTCAAAACAGGAACATTTTACATCAGGCTAGAAATGAATTAGGTAATTATCTCAACAGAGAAAAATGTTCTCATGTGTGCTACGTATATCCCCCACTAGAATCCCCATACTTTAATGAAGACAGCTTCTCCATCCTAGAGGGGGAGATCAATCATTTCCAGGCTCAGGGACATGTACTACTCTGTGGTGGCCTAAATGCCAGAACTGGACAAAAACCTGACACACTCAGCACACACTGGGGACAAACACCTACCTGGAGGTGACAGTATTCCCTCCCAAATATGCCCCCCTCCCTAGACACAACTATAAACAAACAATCAACAAAAACGGGTCACAACTCCTGCAGCTCTGTCGTACGCTGGGTCTGTTGTTGTGGAAATTCATGTATACTGAGAGAGACTTCAAAACAATCAAATGAAGCTGGTCGACAGCACACTCTGAAGTGCATGTTGCCCAAGAGCTTAAAACTTCTTAGGGCTAGGGGGCAGTATTGAGAATTTTGAAAAAAATAAGTGCCCATTTTTAACTGCCTCCTACACCAACTCAGAAGCTAGAATATGCATATTATTGTTCAGGTTTGGATAGAAAACACTCTGAATTTTCTAAAACTGTTTGAATGGTGTCTGTAAGTATAACAGAACTCATATGGCAGTCAAAACCCTGAGACAAATTCTGACAGGAAGTGGATACCTGATGTGTTGAATTACCTTTAAACCTATGCCATTGAAAAACAAAGGGGCTGAGGAATGTTTTGGCACTTCCTATGGCTTCCACTAGATGTCACCAGTCTTTACAAAGTGTTTTGAGTCTTATACTGTGAGATCTGACCGAACAAGAGCCATGGAACGGTGGTGGCCGATTAGACTCTGGCGCGCGAGTTCATGTTGGGTACTCTCGTTCCAATACGTTTTAAAAGAGAATGCAATCGTCCGCCTTGAATATTATTCATGTTCTGGTTAAAAAAGGCACTAATGATTTATGCTATACAACGTTTGACATGTTTGAACGAACGTAAATATTTTTTTCCCCCACGTTCATGAAGTGAAGTCCGGCGGGCATAGATCATGTGCTAACAACACGGAGCTTTTTGGACATAAATTATTAGCTTTTTCGAACAAAACTACATTCGTTATGGACCTGGGATTCCTGGAAGTGACATCTGATGAAGAGAATCAAAGGTAATGGATTATTTACATAGTATTTTCGATTTTAGATCTCTCCAACATGGCGGTTAGTCTGTATCGCAAAGCGTATTTTTCTGGGCGCAGTGCTCAGATTATTGCAAAGTGTGATTTCCCAGTAAGGTTATTTTTAAATCTGGCAATCCGGTTGCGTTCAAGAGATGTAAATCTATAATTCTTTGAACGACAATATAATATTTTACCAATGTTTTCGAATAGTAATTATTTAATTTGTTGTGCTGATTTGACTGGCGGTTATTGGAGGGAAACGATTTCCTGAACATCAACGCCATAGTAAAACGCTATTTTTGGATATAAATATGAACTTGATAGAACTAAAAATGCATGTATTGTCTAACATAATGTCCTAGGAGTGTCATCTGATGGAGATTGTCAAAGGTTAGTGCATAATTTTAGCTGGTTTTCTGCTTTTGGTGACGCCTGTCTTTGAATTGACAAAACATTACACACAGCTATTGTCAATGTACTCTCCTAACATAATCTAACTTTATGCTTTCGCCGTAAAGCCTTTTTGAAATCGGACAACATGGTTAAATTAAGGAGATGTTTATCTTTCAAAGGGTGTAAGATAGTTGTATGTTTGAGAAATTTGAATTATGACATTTAATTGTTTTCAAATTTGGCGCTCTTGATATTTCACCTGTTGTTGATAGAGTGTACCAGGGGTGGCACGCTTGCGTCCCACATAGCCCCTAGAGGTTAACTGATAATGAAAAAAAAATTGAGATTCAATATAGGACCTAAAAATACTTAGTCAGGGATGGTTCCACCCCTTCCATAAACCACCTTGATTCTTCTGGTTATCTGCACGGGATGTTGTTTTATCCCCTAACCCGGCTTAGTTTCCCAGATGACAGGGAGATGAGACAATGAGGCATTGTTCTAAACTCTTCCAGGCTATCCCTATCTCGTAATACAGTTGGATTAAAAACTTCTTGAGGCTACCTGGGACGTTAGCGTGCCACCTGTGGCGCACCCTATCAACAGCAGGTGCATTTCAAGAGCGGCAAATTTGAAACCAAATAAATGTACAAATTCAAATTTCTCAAACATACAACTAACTTACAGCCTTTGAAAGATAAACATCTTCTTAATCTAACCACGTTTACCGATTTCAAAAAGGTTTTACGGGGAAAGCATAAAGTTAGGTTATGTTAGGAGAGTACATTGACAATAGCGGTGTGCAATGCATTGTCGATTCAAAGACAGGCTTTACCAAAACCATACAATCAGCTAAAATTATGCACTAACCTTTTACAATCTCCATCAGATGACACTCCTAGGACATTTTGTTAGACAATGCATGCATTTTTAGTTCTATCAAGTTCATATTTATATCTAAAAACAGTGTTTTACTATGGCGTTGATGTTCAGGAAATCGTTTCCCTCCAATACCGGCAGTCAAGTCATGACGACAAAATAATTAATTAATATTAGAAAACATTGCTAAAATATTATATTGTCATTCAAAGAATTATAGATTTACATCTCTTGAACGCAATGGACTTGTCAGATTTTAAATTAACCTTACTGGGAAATCACACTTTGCAATAATCTGAGCACTGCGCCAGAAAAATACGCATCGCGATACAGACTAACCGCCATGTTGGAGGAATCTAAAATCGAAAATACTATATAAATAATCCATTACCTTTGATTCTCTTCATCAGATGTCACTTCCAAAGAGTCCCAGGTCCATAACGAATGTAGTTTTGTTCAAAAAAGCTCATCATTTATGTCGAAAAACCTCCGTGTTGTAGCGCATGATCTAAGCCAGCCGGACTTCACTTCACTTCAAGAACGGAAAAAATATATTTCCGTTCGTTCAAACATGTCAAACGTTGTATCGCATAAATCATTAGGGCCTTTTTTAACCAGAACATGAATAAAATTCAAGGCGGACCATTGGGTTTTCTTTTAAAACGTTTCGGAATGAGAGTACCCACCATCAAATCGCGCGCCAGGGTGAATGATGGACCATCACGTTCCATGGCTCTTATTCGGTCAGATCTCAATGTAGAACACTCAAAACACTTTGTAAAGGCTGGGGACATCTTGTGGAAGCAATAGGAAGTGCCAGAATATACCTCACCCCCTTTGTTTTTCAATGGCATAGGCTCAAAGTCAATTCAACACATCAGGTATCCACTTCCTGTCAGAATCTGTCTCAGGGTTTTGCCTGCCAAATGAGTTCTGTTATACTCACAGACACCATTCAAACAGTTTTTGAAACTTTAGGGTGTTTTCTATCCATATATAATAAGTATATGCATATTGTAGTTACTGGGTAGGTGTAGGAGGCATTTAAAAATGGGCACATCTTTTTTCAAAAAGTCTCAATACTGCCCCCTATACCCTAACAGGTTAAAAGGACAGGTAATACAGTTGGATTAAAAGGACAGGTAATACAGTTGGATTAAAAGGACAGGTAATACAGTTGGATTAAAAGGACAGGTAATACAGTTGGATTAGAAGGACAGGTATACAGTTGGATTAAAAGGACAGGTAATACAGTTGGATTAAAAGGACAGGTAATACAGTTGGATTAGAAGGACAGGTATACAGTTGGATTCAAAGAAAAGGTATTAAAGCACGGTCTTCGTCAGAGCTTTACGTATCGGCCTCACGGCCTCTCGGTCTTCATCAGATCTTTAAGTATCGGCCTTCCGGCATCATGGTCTTCATCAGAGCTTTACATATCGGCCTCACGGCCTTCGTCAGAGCTTTTGTTGGAAGAAAAGAAAAGGTAATACAGCTGGAATAAAGGAAAGCTTGTATTTGTTTAGTCTGAGGAGCTAGTCCTTTCTCTCTATCTGTACTCTGAAAGTTGTAATTGCATCTTTGATTAGTTTTACCTGATTTTAATTCTAGGATGTTAGGGTTGGTTCTAGGTTATTATGGTTGGTTCTAGGTTTTTAGAGTTGGTTCTAGGTTGTTAGGGTTGGTTCTAGGTTGTTGGGATAGGTTCTAGGTTGTTAGGGTTGGTTCTAGGTTGTTAGGGTTGGTTCTAGGTTGTTATAGTTGGTTCTAGGTTGTTATGGTTGGTTCTAGGGTGTTATGGTTGGTTCTAGGTTGTTATAGTTGGTTCTAGGTTGTTATGGTTGGTTCTAGGTTGTTAGGGTTGGTTCTAGGATGTTATGGTTGGTTCTAGGTTGTTAGGGTTGGTTCTAGGTTGTTAGGGTTGGTTCTAGGTTGTTAGGGTTGGTTCTAGGGTGTTAGGGTTGGTTCTAGGTTGTTAGGGTTGGTTCTAAGTTGTTAGGGTTGTTAGGGTTGGTTCTAGGATGTTAGGGTTGGTTCTAGGTTGTTAGGGTTGGTTCTAGGTTGTTAGGGTTGGTTCTAGGGTGTTAGGGTTGGTTCTAGGTTGTTAGGGTTGGTAGGGTTGGTTCTAGGATGTTATGGTTGGTTCTAGGTTGTTAGGGTTGGTTCTAGGTTGTTAGGGTTGGTTCTAGGTTGTTAGGGTTGGTTCTAGGGTGTTAGGGTTGGTTCTAGGTTGTTAGGGTTGGTTCTAGGTTGATAGGGTTGGTTCTAGGGTGTTAGGGTTGGTTCTAGGTTGTTATGGTTGGTTCTAGGATGTTATGGTTGGTTTCCCACACCCAGATTAAGCATACTTTGGACCAAAATATATTATATATATATATATAATATAATATATATATAATATAATATAATATATTCTGCACTAAAAAAAGCACTCCAGTGAGCATCATGCTTTTTGTTCTAATCCGTGTCTGGGAAACGGGCCATACAAAGGTTGGATATGGATGTGGTGGAGAGACAATCAGGGTTTTAAGGAATAAAATGACACCCTATTCATTATACCTGGGATACCTGGGGCGGCAGGTAGCCTAGTGGTTAAAGCATTGGACTAGTAACCCGAAAGGTTGCAAGATTGAATCCCTGAGCTGACAAGGTAAAAATCTGTCATTCTGCCCCTGAACAAGGCAATTAACCCACTGTTCCTAGACCGTCATTGTAAATAAGAATTTGTTCTTAAAACTGACTTGCCTAGTTAAATAAAGGTAAAATATATATTTTTTAAATAAATATAGTTCACAACTTATGGGTCAAATGTAGTGCACTAGAAAGGAAATAGGTTGCCATTTGTGGTGCAAGCCCGAGTCAATGGTCTACTACTCTACAGCTCAGATCAATACAGTCACTTGACAGAGTGGCACCTTGTATATGAACTCAATGGAACAGGAATATGACTCTATATCTAAATGAAATAGGGCCATGGACTGTATCCAATCGAAGCCAGTTAGCATGACTGAGTGTCGAAGATAGTACAACCCTACAGCATAGAAACGTTTCACACCGCTGCAATCAATAATCTGTTACCGGTTGGTTTAGACTGTACTGGTCTGGTCTCTGTCAATGACAAATCACAAGCCTTCAGGCAAAGGTCTTTGTCTCCCTCTAGTGGTGGCTGCTGGTAGTACACACCAGCGCAGACCTTTTAGTATGCATGTAACACCCTCCTCTCTCCTCCCCATCCTGCAGCATGTCTGGTCTGGTTCTGCTGTTCCTGTAACACCCTCCTCTCTCCTCCCCATCCTGCAGCATGTCTGGTTCTGGTTCTGCTGTTCCTGTAACACCCTCCTCTCTCCTCCCCATCCTACAGCATGTCTGGTCTGGTTCTGCTGTTCCTGTAACACCCTCCTCTCTCCTCCCCATCCTGCAGCATGTCTGGTTCTGGTTCTGCTGTTCCTGTAACACCCTCCTCTCTCCTCTCCATCCTACAGCATGTCTGGTCTGGTTCTGCTGTTCCTGTAACACCCTCGTCTCTCCTCTCCATCCTACAGCATGTCTGGTTCTGGTTCTGCTGTTCCTGTAACACCCTCCTCTCTCCTCTCCATCCTACAGCATGTCTGGTCTGGTTCTGCTGTTCCTGTAACACCCTCGTCTCTCCTCTCCATCCTGCAGCATGTCTGGTTCTGGTTCTGCTGTTCCTGTAACACCCTCCTCTCTCCTCTCCATCCTACAGCATGTCTGGTCTGGTTCTGCTGTTCCTGTAACACCCTCGTCTCTCCTCTCCATCCTGCAGCATGTCTGGTCTGGGCTGCAGTTTGAATAGCTTCACCACACATCCTCACTTCCTGTCTCTCTTCCTCCCTGCCTGGGAGTCGACACTAATCTACTGTGAAACAGGGAAATGACTTGTGGGCCAAACTGCTGTAAATCCTCCTGCAGAGAGCAGCATCAGCCCACGTCAAGACAGTATCAGCCCCCGTCAAGACAGCCTCAGCCCCCGTCAAGACAGCCTCAGCCCCCGTCAAGACAGCCTCAGCCCCCGTCAAGACAGCCTCAGCCCACGTCAAGACAGCCTCAGCCCACGTCAAGACAGCCTCAGCTCGTGTCAAGACAGCATCAGCCCACGTCAAGACAGCATCAGCTCGTGTCAAGACAGCATCAGCCCACGTCAAGACAGCCTTAGCTCGTGTCAAGACAGCCTCAGCCCACGTCAAGACAGCATCAGCCCACGTCAAGACAGCATCAGCCCACGTCAAGACAGCCTCAGCCCACGTCAAGACAGCATCAGCCCACGTCAAGACAGCCTCAGCCCACGTCAAGACAGCCTCAGCCCACGTCAAGACAGCATCAGCCCCCGTCAAGACAGCATCAGCCCCCGTCAAGACAGCCTCAGCCCACGTCAAGACAGCATAAGCCCACGTCAAGACAGCCTCAGCCCACGTCAAGACAGCATCAGCCCCCGTCAAGACAGCATCAGCCCCCGTCAAGACAGCATCAGCCCACGTCAAGACAGCCTCAGCCCACGTCAAGACAGCATCAGCCCCCGTCAAGACAGCCTCAGCCCACGTCAAGACAGCCTCAGCCCACGTCAAGACAGCCTCAGCCCACGTCAAGACAGCATCAGCCCCCGTCAAGACAGCATCAGCCCCCGTCAAGACAGCATCAGCCCGTGTCAAGACAGCATCAGCCCCCGTCAAGACAGCATCAGCCCGTGTCAAGACAGCATCAGCCCCCGTCAAGACAGCATCAGCCCCCGTCAAGACAGCATCAGCCCGTGTCAAGACAGCATCAGCCCCCGTCAAGACAGCATCAGCCCCCGTCAAGACAGCATCAGCCCGTGTCAAGATTTTATAACGTGACTGATTGAAGTATTTGAAGTTAAAGCATCACACAGAAGAATAGGGTGGCTGTAAAGGTCCTGAGTTAGGTGTAGACCTAGTTGGATCGGTTGGTTCAGTACAGAAACTTACGATGAACGACAGAAAATATCTGTATATTCGTCCTGCAACTGTAAATTCATTGAATTTATCCTCTTCGTTTGTTGTATTATAACAACGTGTCATTTTAGCTAAATGTATTATTATCGTCTCTTAAACAACCACTGCACAGGGTAATTCCATACTTTGAATCATGTAGCATTTGTGTTAAAAAAAGGTGACCTATTTTTCCCGTGTCCAAGGGCATTGAAATATTTGATATTGATTTATACACTTTGTTCTGTTGGAATTTAGAATTCCCAAATCAAAGCTTTTGATTAAACGATTAAACGATTAAAGTGTAATTTAACTATACTAGAAATGATTAAAGAGAAGGTTTGATTCCAGCAACTTCTCTAAGTAACCAACAGGTTCCTGGTGAAGAACATTAAGCTGGTGTCACGGCTCCTACCGTAGGTGGCTCCCCTTCCTGCTCGGGTGGCGCTCGGCAGGTCGTCGTCACCGGCCTACTAGCTGCCACTGATTCCCTTTTCCCCCGTTCCGTTTATTGTTTGCACCTGTTTTGTGTTGGGCTGATTAGCTAGGCTATTTTAGCCAGTAGGCCCGCCTGCTCTGTGTGCGGGAATGTTGATCTGTGTTTTGACTTGTGTACACGCTCATTGTGTTTAAGGTGCTAGTGCGTGGTTTGCGCCGATTATTTTCTGTCCCCTGTATTTGGGGCACTTTGGTTTTGTGTGCGCTCTGGATCGCTGTTGGGGTGGCTTGTGTTTCGCCGTTGTGTTCATTAAAAACACTACCCTTGTATTCTCTGCCTCCTGCGCCTGACTCCTCACCCACTACACCTTACAGCTAGACACCACAGATACAGGGCTGTTGTCTGTGTGCGTGTGCGAACGTGTGTGTGTGTGCCTGCATGCATGCGTGCGTTTGTGTGTGTGTGTATGTGTTTGTTTGTGTGTGTGTGTGTGGTGTGTTTGTTTGTGTGTGTGTGTGGTGTGTTTGTTTGTGTGCGTGGTGTATTTGTGTGTGTGTGTCTGTGTGCGTGGTGTGTTTGTGTGTGTGTGCGTGGTGTGTTTGTGCGGGTGTGTGTGCGTGTGCGTGGAGTGTGTGTGTGTGTGTGCGTGTGTGTGAAATATCTTTAACTCTCTTTAAGCTCTGTATTCCAGTACCTCAGAGATATCCTCCTAGTATACCAGGGTCTGAAGCATCAGGACCTGTCTGAAGGTAGACACAGGAAACATAGCCTGGGGCCTCAGAAGACTCAGCAGAGCAGGGGTGTCTCCCAAATGACCAGAAGTAGTAAACTATATAGGGAATAGAGTGCCGTTTGAGCCTCAGAACGGGAGAACAGTAATACCAGCAGTGGTGATGACGAGGGAGATGTACTGGAGGAATTATACAGTCAGAATAATGGTGTTGTTCACCAGGGTTGCTGGAGGAATTATACAGTCAGAATAATGGTGTTGTTCACCAGGGTTGCTGGAGGAATTATACAGTCAGAATAATGGTGTTGTTCACCAGGGTTGCTGGAGGAATTATACAGTCAGAATAATGGTGTTGTTCACCAGGGTTGCTGGAGGAATTATACAGTCAGAATAATGGTGTTGTTCACCAGGGTTGCTGGAGGGGAGTTATAGAGTCAGAATAATGGTGTTGTTCACCAGGGTTGCTGGAGGAATTATACAGTCAGAATAATGGTGTTGTTCACCAGGGTTGCTGGAGGAATTATACAGTCAGAATAATGGTGTTGTTCACCAGGGTTGCTGGAGGGGAGTTATACAGTCAGAATAATGGTGTTGTTCACCAGGGTTGCTGGAGGGGAGTTATACAGTCAGAATAATGGTGTTGTTCACCAGGGTTGCTGGAGGAATTATACAGTCAGAATAATGGTGTTGTTCACCAGAGTTGCTGGAGGAATTATACAGTCAGAATAATGGTGTTGTTCACCAGGGTTGCTGGACGGGGGTTGTACAGTCAGAATAACGGTGTTGTTCACCAGGGTTGCTGGAGGGGAGTTATACAGTCAGAATAATGGTGTTGTTCACCAGGGTTGCTGGAGGAGTTATACAGTCAGAATAATGGTGTTGTTCACCAGGGTTGCTGGAGGGGAGTTATACAGTCAGAATAATGGTGTTGTTCACCAGGGTTGCTGGAGGGGAGTTATACAGTCAGAATAGTGGTGTTGTTCACCAGGGTTGCTGGAAGAATTATACAGTCAGAATAATGGTGTTGTTCACCAGGGTTGCTGGAGGAATTATACAGTCAGAATAATGGTGTTGTTCACCAGGGTTGCTGGAGGGGAGTTATACAGTCAGAATAACGGTGTTGTTCACCAGGGTTGCTGGAGGGGAGTTATACAGTCAGAATAATGGTGTTGTTCACCAGGGTTGCTGGAGGGGAGTTATACAGTCAGAATAATGGTGTTGTTCACCAGGGTTGCTGGAGAGGTTATACAGTCAGAATAATGGTGTTGTTCACCAGGGTTGCTGGAGGAATTATACAGTCAGAATAATGGTGTTGTTCACCAGGGTTGCTGGAGGGATTATACAGTCAGAATAGTGGTGTTGTTCACCAGGGTTGCTGGAGGGGAGTTATACAGTCAGAATAATGGTGTTGTTCACCAGGGTTGCTGGAGGGGAGTTATACAGTCAGAATAATGGTGTTGTTCACCAGGGTTGCTGGAGGGGAGTTATACAGTCAGAATAATGGTGTTGTTCACCAGGGTTGCTGGAGGGGAGTTATAGAGTCAGAATAATGGTGTTGTTCACCAGGGTTGCTGGAGGGGAGTTATACAGTCAGAATAATGGTGTTGTTCACCAGGGTTGCTGGAGGGGAGTTATACAGTCAGAATAATGGTGTTGTTCACCAGGGTTGCTGGAGGAATTATACAGTCAGAATAGTGGTGTTGTTCACCAGGGTTGCTGGAGGGGAGTTATACAGTCAGAATAATGGTGTTGTTCACCAGGGTTGCTGGAGGGGAGTTATAGAGTCAGAATAGTGGTGTTGTTCACCAGGGTTGCTGGAGGGGAGTTATACAGTCAGAATAATGGTGTTGTTCACCAGGGTTGCTGGAGGGGAGTTATACAGTCAGAATAATGGTGTTGTTCACCAGGGTTGCTGGAGGGGAGTTATACAGTCAGAATAGTGGTGTTGTTCACCAGGGTTGCTGGAGGGGAGTTATACAGTCAGAATAATGGTGTTGTTCACCAGGGTTGCTGGAGAGGTTATACAGTCAGAATAATGGTGTTGTTCACCAGGGTTGCTGGAGGAATTATACAGTCAGAATAATGGTGTTGTTCACCAGGGTTGCTGGAGGAATTATACAGTCAGAATAGTGGTGTTGTTCACCAGGGTTGCTGGAGGGGAGTTATACAGTCAGAATAATGGTGTTGTTCACCAGGGTTGCTGGAGGGGAGTTATACAGTCAGAATAATGGTGTTGTTCACCAGGGTTGCTGGAGGGGAGTTATACAGTCAGAATAATGGTGTTGTTCACCAGGGTTGCTGGAGGGGAGTTATAGAGTCAGAATAATGGTGTTGTTCACCAGGGTTGCTGGAGGGGAGTTATACAGTCAGAATAATGGTGTTGTTCACCAGGGTTGCTGGAGGGGAGTTATACAGTCAGAATAATGGTGTTGTTCACCAGGGTTGCTGGAGGAATTATACAGTCAGAATAGTGGTGTTGTTCACCAGGGTTGCTGGAGGGGAGTTATACAGTCAGAATAATGGTGTTGTTCACCAGGGTTGCTGGAGGGGAGTTATAGAGTCAGAATAGTGGTGTTGTTCACCAGGGTTGCTGGAGGGGAGTTATACAGTCAGAATAATGGTGTTGTTCACCAGGGTTGCTGGAGGGGAGTTATACAGTCAGAATAATGGTGTTGTTCACCAGGGTTGCTGGAGGGGAGTTATACAGTCAGAATAGTGGTGTTGTTCACCAGGGTTGCTGGAGGGGAGTTATACAGTCAGAATAATGGTGTTGTTCACCAGGGTTGCTGGAGGGGAGTTATACAGTCAGAATAATGGTGTTGTTCACCAGGGTTGCTGGAGGAATTATACAGTCAGAATAATGGTGTTGTTCACCAGGGTTGCTGGAGGGGAGTTATACAGTCAGAATAATGGTGTTGTTCACCAGGGTTGCTGGAGGGGAGTTATACAGTCAGAATAATGGTGTTGTTCACTAGGGTTGCTGGAGGAATTATACAGTCAGAATAATGGTGTTGTTCACCAGGGTTGCTGGAGGGGAGTTATACAGTCAGAATAACGGTGTTGTTCACCAGGGTTGCTGGAGGGGAGTTATACAGTCAGAATAATGGTGTTGTTCACCAGGGTTGCTGGAGGGGAGTTATACAGTCAGAATAATGGTGTTGTTCACCAGGGTTGCTGGAGGGGAGTTATACAGTCAGAATAATGGTGTTGTTCACCAGGGTTGCTGGAGGGGAGTTATACAGTCAGAATAATTGTGTTGTTCACTAGGGTTGCTGGAGGAATTATACAGTCAGAATAATGGTGTTGTTCACCAGGGTTGCTGGAGGGGAGTTATACAGTCAGAATAACGGTGTTGTTCACCAGGGTTGGGTTCACTTTCCTTTCAAATCCAGTCAATTCAGGAAGTACACTGAAATTCGAATTCTTTTAATGGGGAACATATGTAATTGGAATTGGAGTTTGAGTAGATTCTAACAGAGAGAATGACACCACTATGCAACTTAAGTTTTTCTCACAGTTATGATTTTGGGATATTTTGGTGAACACCAGGGTTGGGGTCAATTCTATTTCAATTCCAGTCAATTCAGAAAATAATAAAGAAAATATGGATAAATTGTGACATGTTTCTCATGAAGGACATGTAGAACATGTGTAATACACAGGAACATGACATAGTAATGTCTTACTCCAGACTCGTGGTTTGTTTGCTTTGAGTGGTGTAGCAACTTTCTGTGTAATGTTTCAGTTTCACCACCAGAGGGCAGCTGTGACTAAGGAAGTAATTTCCCCTTCATCGCTACATTCACTAACAACCAATATTCCCCTCTAATTCTTTTTGGGGCACTGAACAAATTTCATATCCGCTGACCACAAACTTGAACGTTGTGAAAATTCTGTGCAACTTCCAGCGAGCGTTTACTGTGAACACTGAGGCTGTACCCGCTTTAAATTACAGTTTTAACAGTGGTCAAGTAGGCTACTGTGGCTATTTGATCATAATGTAGGCCTACCAGAGTAGCCTACCATCAAAAACAATGGAGAAAATGCCTCCCATAACATTTTAACATGTAAATAGCTGTTCTATCATTCAGACTACAGTAGCAGCCAATGTGTGGTGTTCAATGTAGGCCTACATTCCATGAGACTTTTGAAAAAAAACATGCAGAGCCTGACATTAACCTGATTATCCACTTGTCCTTCAGATAAGGAGGTGACTGAAAAATGTTGTTGTGTTGTTTGATGCAAGAAACCACTTCACAAAAATTAAATGCATTATTAGTCCCATACCATTAGTAGAGAGAATCAGACAAATTATGCTACCCCTCTGACTATTGGCTACTTAGCTTATTCAAGCTTGCACTAAAAATATAACACTGCCCCTTTAAGACAAAAAAAAGGCTCTTTACTTTACTTTCTTTTCAAAGATGTCCAGAAATGTACACGTTTGGCGCTCTTGTAGGAAGCAACCACTCCCCCACTGCTGACTACAAATGATTTATAACTGAGCTAATAACTCACTACGTAGCAAAGGATATGAACAAAATGTTCCCACGTGGCTACATGCAGCTCTCGCTTTGATCTGGAAACAAGGGCATCTACCCACAACCGCTCATGCTGTAAACACAGTCCAGTTCAAAGTGAATGGCACAGATCCATATATGGCAATGGTATATTTGCATATAGGCTTACTGCAGCACTGATTGGTTATACCGCACTGGTCCGGTCTGGGGTAGAGTATGAGCTGAGTCGTGAGCAATATAATCTTACTCTGACGCGTTCTGCCTACGATAACATTTCTTGCATAGTTCGTTTTGTTTCGGTATGTTGCATTGAAATTGGCTAATATCGCATTGATTCGATCACAATTGCCACAGTAAAGGGAAACTGTCGATAGTGTTAAACAGGGAAAACTCTAGAAAGTTGGATGAAGTTCAATCTCATGCTTGTCTCTGTGCGCTGTGCACGGCAGTCCTGGAGCTGAAGCTTAGAGGGGAACATTGCTAACTGCTGCACATAAAACCCTTGTAACGAGGGTAGTTTAATTGGCTTGTGTTACACACTGACTCCCATAGCAGCCATAGTAATCCTGATACAGGTAACTGCCTAAATAATGGAAACTCTGGAGGAAATTAAGGATACAAAAAAAACAGGTGCTTCCACACAGGTGTGGGCGCTAATTAAGCAATTAACATCTCATCATACCAGACACTAGTAGAATCTATGCCAAGGTGCATTGAAGCTGTTCTGGCTGGTGGTGGCCTAACGCCCTATTATGACGCGTTATGTTGGTGTTTCCTTTATTTGGGCAGTTACCTGTTTATACGCTAACTATAAAAAAAATCTGCACCATGGACAGCGCCTGTTGTCATTGTCCGTTCGGAACCACCTGCGAGTCTTTTATATAACGTTCAGGACCCTTGACAGCCCCACCTGGACTTGTTTTCTGTTCCAACACCACCTGAAACCATAGGACCTACAGTCTACTGTATATTTCAGCACCGTGAACAGCCCCGCCTGGGATCCCATACTAACTTTCAGAAACATGGGCAGTGTGAAAAGTATAATCGGTTCTGCACCACCTACGAATCAATAATAAACATTTTAAGAAACCGACCTGCGAGCCGAGAGTAAGTAGCATATATCTTGCAGTACCATGGCCTGCGCTGGTTAAACGAGCAGATAGAAACACCTAATGGAAGGCTACATTACATTACTTCACTGGTCCAATAGTTTGAAAGTCACACCTGGGGAACTGTCTGAAAAGCTTTTCTATTTTTTTCCTAAATGTCACAGTAATCAATAAGGCACTTCTGTTGGATGGCCTGATGTCATCAACACGCCTCTCTTCCTGACCAAGGGGGAATGGATGGGGGCAAAGAGGAGTTTCCACTCATTCTCTCTTCTCGGCTCTCTCCGTTTCACGTGCAGAACAAATGAAACAAACGACTTAACGTTATAATCCGTTAGTTCCCCATTTTCAGTTAGAGAACATTTTCAGTTAGAGAACATTTTCAGTTAGAGAACATTTTCAGTTGGAGAACATTTTCAGTTAGAGAATATTTTCAGTTAGAGAACATTTTCAGTTAGTTCCCCATTTTCAGTTCGAGAACATTTTCAGTTAGAGAACATTTTCAGTTAACATTTACATTTAAGTCATTTAGCAGACGCTCTTATCCAGAGCGACTTACAAATTGGTGCATTCACCTTATGATATCCAGTGGAACAACCACTTTACAATAGTGCATCTAAATCTTTTCAGTTAGAGAACATTTTCAGTTGGAGAACATTTTCAGTTAGAGAACATTGTCAGTTAGAGAACATTTTCAGTTAGTTCCCCATTTTCAGTTAGTTCCCCATTTTCAGTTAGAGAACATTTTCAGTTAGAGAACATTTTCAGTTAGAGAACATTTTCAGTTAAAGAACATTTTCAGCTAGAGAACATTTTCAGTTAGAGAACATTTTCAGTTAGTTCCCCATTTTCAGTTAAAGAACATTTTCAGTTAGAGAACATTTTCAGTCAGAGAACATTTTCAGTCAGAGAACATTTTCAGTTAGAGAACATTTTCAGTCAGAGAACATTTTCAGTCGGAGAACATTTTCAGTCAGAGAACATTTTCAGTTAGAGAACATTTTCAGTTAGTTCCCCATTTTCCGTTAGAGAACATTTTCAGTCAGAGAACATTTTCAGTCAGAGAACATTTTCAGTTAGTTCCCCATTTTCAGTCAGAGAACATTTTCAGTTAGAGAACATTTTCAGTTAGAGAACATTTTCAGTTAGAGAATATTTTCAGTTAGAGAACATTTTCAGTTAGAGAACATTTTCAGTTAGAGAACATTTTCAGTTAAGAGAACATTTTCAGTTAGAGAACATTTTCAGTCAGAGAACATTTTCAGTTAGTTCCCCATTTTCAGTTAGTTCCCCATTTTCAGTTAAAGAACATTTTCAGTCAGAGAACATTTTCAGTCAGAGAACATTTTCAGTTAGAGAACATTTTCAGTTAGTTCCCCATTTTCAGTCAGAGAACATTTTCAGTTAGAGAACATTTTCAGTTAGAGAATATTTTCAGTTAGAGAACATTTTCAGTTAGAGAAAATTTTCAGTTAGAGAACATTTTCAGTTAGAGAACATTTTCAGTTAGTTCCCCATTTTCAGTTAAGAGAACATTTTCAGTTAGAGAACATTTTCAGTTAAAGAATATTTTCAGTTAGAGAACATTTTCAGTTAGAGAACATGTTCAGTTAGAGAACATTTTCAGTTAAGAGAACATTTTCAGTTAGAGAACATTTTCAGTTAAGAGAACATTTTCAGTTAGAGAACATTTTCAGTCAGAGAACATTTTCAGTTAGTTCCCCATTTTCAGTTAGTTCCCCATTTTCAGTTAGAGAACATTTTCAGTTAGAGAACATTTTCAGTTAGAGAACATTTTCAGTTAAAGAACATTTTCAGCTAGAGAACATTTTCAGTTAGAGAACATTTTCAGTTAGAGAACATTTTCAGTTAGAGAACATTTTCAGTCAGAGAACATTTTCAGTTAGTTCCCCATTTTCAGTTAAAGAACATTTTCAGTTAGAGAACATTTTCAGTCAGAGAACATTTTCAGTTAGTTCCCCATTTTCAGTTAAAGAACATTTTCAGTTAGAGAACATTTTCAGTCAGAGAACATTTTCAGTCAGAGAACATTTTCAGTTAGAGAACATTTTCAGTCAGAGAACATTTTCAGTCGGAGAACATTTTCAGTCAGTGAACATTTTCAGTTAGAGAACATTTTCAGTTAGTTCCCCATTTTCCGTTAGAGAACATTTTCAGTCAGAGAACATTTTCAGTCAGAGAACATTTTCAGTTAGTTCCCCATTTTCAGTCAGAGAACATTTTCAGTTAGAGAACATTTTCAGTTAGAGAACATTTTCAGTTAGAGAATATTTTCAGTTAGAGAACATTTTCAGTTAGAGAACATTTTCAGTTAGAGAACATTTTCAGTTAGAGAACATTTTCAGTTAAGAGAACATTTTCAGTTAGAGAGCATTTTCAGTCAGATAACATTTTCAGTCAGAGAACATTTTCAGTTAGAGAACATTTTCAGTTAGTTCCCCATTTTCAGTTAGAGAACATTTTCAGTTAGAGAACATTTTCAGTTAGTTCCCCATTTTCAGTTAAGAGAACATTTTCAGTTAGAGAACATTTTCAGTTAGTTCCCCATTTTCAGTTAGTTCCCCATTTTCAGTTAAAGAACATTTTCAGTCAGAGAACATTTTCAGTCAGAGAACATTTTCAGTTAGAGAACATTTTCAGTTAGTTCCCCATTTTCAGTCAGAGAACATTTTCAGTTAGAGAACATTTTCAGTTAGAGAATATTTTCAGTTAGAGAACATTTTCAGTTAGAGAACATTTTCAGTTAGAGAACATTTTCAGTTAGAGAACATTTTCAGTTAGTTCCCCATTTTCAGTTAAGAGAACATTTTCAGTTAGAGAACATTTTCAGTTAGAGAACATTTTCAGTTAAGAGAACATTTTCAGTTAGAGAACATTTTCAGTTAAGAGAACATTTTCAGTTAGAGAACATTTTCAGTCAGAGAACATTTTCAGTTAGTTCCCCATTTTCAGTTAGTTCCCCATTTTCAGTTAGAGAACATTTTCAGTTAGAGAACATTTTCAGTTAAAGAACATTTTCAGCTAGAGAACATTTTCAGTTAGAGAACATTTTCAGTTAGAGAACATTTTCAGTTAGAGAACATTTTCAGTCAGAGAACATTTTCAGTTAGTTCCCCATTTTCAGTTAAAGAACATTTTCAGTTAGAGAACATTTTCAGTCAGAGAACATTTTCAGTTAGTTCCCCATTTTCAGTTAAAGAACATTTTCAGTTAGAGAACATTTTCAGTCAGAGAACATTTTCAGTCAGAGAACATTTTCAGTTAGAGAACATTTTCAGTCAGAGAACATTTTCAGTCGGAGAACATTTTCAGTCAGTGAACATTTTCAGTTAGAGAACATTTTCAGTTAGTTCCCCATTTTCCGTTAGAGAACATTTTCAGTCAGAGAACATTTTCAGTTAGTTCCCCATTTTCAGTCAGAGAACATTTTCAGTTAGAGAACATTTTCAGTTAGTTCCCCATTTTCAGTCAGAGAACATTTTCAGTTAGAGAACATTTTCAGTTAGAGAATATTTTCAGTTAGAGAACATTTTCAGTTAGAGAACATTTTCAGTTAGAGAACATTTTCAGTTAAGAGAACATTTTCAGTTAGAGAACATTTTCAGTTAAGAGAACATTTTCAGTTAGAGAACATTTTCAGTCAGAGAACATTTTCAGTTAGTTCCCCATTTTCAGTTAGTTCCCCATTTTCAGTTAAAGAACATTTTCAGTCAGAGAACATTTTCAGTCAGAGAACATTTTCAGTTAGAGAGCATTTTCAGTCAGAGAACATTTTCAGTCAGAGAACATTTTCAGTTAGAGAACATTTTCAGTTAGTTCCCCATTTTCAGTCAGAGAACATTTTCAGTTAGAGAACATTTTCAGTTAGAGAATATTTTCAGTTAGAGAACATTTTCAGTTAGAGAACATTTTCAGTTAGAGAACATTTTCAGTCAGAGAACATTTTCAGTTAAGAGAAAATTTTCAGTTAAGAGAACATTTTCAGTTAGAGAACATTTTCAGTTAAGAGAACATTTTCAGTTAAGAGAACATTTTCAGTTAAAGAACATTTTCAGTTAGAGAACATTTTCAGTTAGAGAACATTTTCAGTTAGTTCCCCATTTTCAGTTAAGAGAACATTTTCAGTTAGAGAACATTTTCAGTTAAAGAATATTTTCAGTTAGAGAATATTTTCGGTTAGAGAATATTTTCAGTTAGAGAACATTTTTAGTTAGAGAACATTTTCAGTTAGAGAACATTTTCAGTTGCATTGATAATAATCGTATAATTGGCAGGCCTGCTGATACTACTATTACTAAGTGTCTGTCTGAACAACATTATACTCTGCTGAATGAAAATAATAACAAATTATGTTATTACGGTTTTCTATTTTAAAGGGGGTAAAGACTATGTTGTTGATAGTGATGATGATGATAGTGATGATGATGATGTCGTGCTGTTGATATGATCAATGAAAAAGAGGCTACATGACCGGCCGCTTCCTATTGGTCGGACAGACAGACAATCCCGAGGAAGGCCCACCTACCAAGCGATCAGTCCCTGACAGCAGCTCCCATTCCAAGCGATATTTCAATCAGCTGGGCAATAGAAACAAGTCATCTTTGTAACAACAAAAAGGTAAGATGATTTCATGATGTTTGTTGTGATATTTGTGTCTGGCGTCGCGAGAAAGAAAAAACATGTAGGAGTTTGTATGGAGAAAAAAATATCGACATTATAACGGTACGTTGTTATAGGAGGGAGGGGGGAATCATTCAAGGCTACACATATTATAGTTTATTATGTAACTGATCCGTGTCAATTATAGATAATCAACGCGTTGAATTAAATCAGTGTCAAATGGAAACCTGGTGAAAGGTCGAAAGAGCAATTGTTGCATTTGATGAGAAAATTGAGGAGACATAATTTCCTGAATGGGCGTTCTCTACAAGGTACAGTAGCCTGATAATTATTATTATATTTAAACATCGAAATTATTGATTAAATCGTGTATTTGATTTAAAAAATATATATATATAAATATTTGTTTTCTGTCATATTCTACCCTGTAGACATATAGGTATTTATTGAGAAAATACATATTGTCCTTGGTGCCCGTGATGAGCATCACGGTGTTTTATCCCTCCCCTTCCCCCACATATAATAGTAGGGCTGGGTAATATTACAGGTAATGGTTAAATAGGTACATCAGATAGGCGCTATTTCACATTCAACTTCCTGACTGGTCCTCGGCTCGCACGGACATTAAGACTAAAATTACAAATAATAATTAATGACCGCGAGCAAATATAAACATTTCATATAAAAACAATCCCCCCCCCCTCTCTCTCTCTCCTGATATTTCATGACATTTGGAGAAAGGGAAGGGAGGACGTGGGAATAATAATAATAAGGTAGGTTTACTATAATGACTGGTGTATGGCAGAGGATCGGCTATCGAGGCCAACTGTGACCAGGGAGGAGAGGCTTCCTGTAATCCTCTCATTCTTCCGTCATCACTACCAAAGAAAGCCTAGACACAAAGTGACAGCTATGGTCTTAGAAGGAAGAAAAAGGGGGGAAAAAGTGAAAGATATGGTCTTAGAAGGAAGAAAAAGGGAAACAGTGACAGCTAGTTACATGCGTTAAAGCTATCAACATCTCGTTATCTGCCAATCAATCAACTACAGTCCGTAACCGAGAAATACCGAATAAAACTCCTTCAGAATAGAGAATTAAAACGCGCTTTTTCAGCACCATGGACAGTTGTTATTTTAATCGGTATGTCTATCCATTCATGGTCCATCTCTCTCCAGAGCAATCAATCCGTCATTCATTACCGTGTAACGAGCACCACAGAACTGTATATATATAATAACGCATAGTAAACTACTGAGTAATGGGATCCCATTCCCTTCTCTCCAGATCTCCAGGACCCTACCGAATACAAAATAATTCATCATAACATAATTAAAACGCTCCGTTTCAGGACTTTCGATGTATCTATCCGTTAGTATATAACTAGTACCGGGCCGACCACATGACTACGGTATAGGACTATAAGCCGGTACAAATAGACTATGATGGAAAGTGATTGATTGGTTCTTTGCATCTCTCCAGAGCTCCAGGACCAGGGTCGACATGGACGTGTTCATGAAAGGGTTGTCCAAAGCTAAAGACGGCATGGCTATCGCCGCGGAGAAGACTAAGGAAGGAGCCGCGCTGGCGGCGGAGAAGACTAAAGAAGGCGCCATGTTTATCGGTAAGACCGGACCTTTAGAACCGTAAACCGAAATCCTCTCTGAGTTGGATAATCCGGGCACCGTGTGACGTTCACGGCTTCAATTTAACGCGTGCACATCACGAGTGCCTGCCGAGCGAGCGCGTTATTACGCACAGGCAGAAATTGCTTGACGGCTGCATCGACCAATAAGAGTTGAGAACGCTGACATTTAGAACGCCTCGTTTAAGCGACGCTATAGGTCCAGAGACAATGTACTTTTCCTTGATTGGTTGGAATAGGGGTGGGTCTTTTCGTCATCCTTTTTAATAGGATGTTATGGCTTCCCTTTGAAGTCTGTAGTAGTGAAAGCATAATTGATCCCTCACTGCCTATATTGCTTTTTGTGCTATGAATTCATTCTGTAGGTTACTATGGATTCATTCTGTAGGTTACTATGGGTTCATTCTGTAGGTTACTATGGATTCATTCTGTAGGTTACTATGGATTCATTCTGTAGGTTACTATGGGTTCATTCTGTAGGTTACTATGGATTCATTCTGTAGGTTACTATGAATTCATTCTATAGTTTACTATGGGTTCATTCTGTAGGTTACTATGGATTCATTCTGTAGGTTACTATGGTTTCATTCTGTAGGTTACTATGGGTTCATTCTGTAGGTTACTATGGGTTCATTCTGTAGGTTACTATGGATTCATTCTGTAGGTTACTATGGGTTCATTCTGTAGGTTACTATGAATTCATTCTGTAGGTTACTATGGATTCATTCTGTAGGTTGCTATGGATTCATTCTGTAGGTTGCTATGGATTCATTCTGTAGGTTACTATGAATTCATTCTATAGGTTACTATGGGTTCATTCTGTAGGTTACTATGAATTCATTCTGTAGGTTACTATGGATTCATTCTGTAGGTTGCTATGGATTCATTCTGTAGGTTGCTATGGATTCATTCTGTAGGTTACTATGGATTCATTCTGTAGGTTACTATGGATTCATTCTGTAGGTTACTATGGGTTCATTCTATAGGTTACTATGGATTCATTCTGTAGGTTACTATGGGTTCATTCTGTAGGTTACTATGGATTCATTCTGTAGGTTACTATGGTTTCATTCTGTAGGTTACTATGGTTTCATTCTGTAGGTTACTATGGTTTCATTCTGTAGGTTACTATGGGTTCATTCTGTAGGTAACTATGGATTCATTCTATAGGTTACTATGGATTCATTCTGTAGGTTACTATGGATTCATTCTGTAGGTTACTATGGATTCATTCTGTAGGTTACTATGGGTTTATTATGTAGGCTATCATGGGTTCAATATGTAGGCTAATTGGGGTTCATTCTGTGGGCTACTGTGGATTGTGCACTATAAATGTATGGAAGGAGGAGGTTGGCAGTGGCTGTCTACGTTATATGCGGGGCATTATGATATGGACATAATGTACAGGGAAAATATGCACATTGACCAATGACCAAGATGTTCTCACTGATATATTTAATAACGAAAGCACTGACATTGTATTTCACCAGGGGATTCAGATGTTGTAAATGACAGTGAATGGTTTGCTGAGATGTGTGTCTGACTGAACATGAATAATATATCGTCCCAGCTGAGGAAGTCATTGTGACTATGGCCATATACACTCTTAGAAAAAGCGGTTCTAAGCAGAACTATACAGGGTTCTTTGGTTTGTCCCCGTAGGCCAACCCTTTTTGATGCTGGATAGAACACTTTACACAGGGTTCTATCTAAAACCCTCTATGTAGGGTTCTTCAAAGAACCCCCTATATATATGGTTCTGCCTAGAACCCTCTATGAAGGGTTCTACCAAGAACCATTTTATCTTTTGGAGGGTTCTGCCTAGGTCCCTCTATGAAGGGTTCTACCAATAACCATTTTATCTTTGGAGGGTTCTTCCTAGAACCGTCTATGAAGGGTTCTACCAAGAACCATTTTATCTTTGGAGAGTTCTTCCTAAAACCGTCTATGAATGGTTCCACCGGGCTTACTAGTATTGAACATTTAATTATTTATGACAATACATTACATACATATCTATATACACCATCTATATACAATACATTACATACATATCTATATACACCATCTATATACAATACATTACATACATATCTATATACACCATCTATATACAATACATTACATACATATCTATATACACCATCTATATACAATACATTACATACATATCTATATACACCATCTATATACAATACATTACATACATATCTATATACACCATCTATATACAATACATTACATACATATCTATATACACCATCTATATACAATACATTACATACATATCTATATACACCATCCATATACACACACCATCTATAGACAATACATTACATACATCATAAGGCCTTTCTTTGAGGGACTAGTTATACACTAGCACGGGGGTATTAGGAAACTCCTGGTTTACAGGCCACACCTGCAAGTCACATTATGATTTTGGGCTCCTGAGTGACGCAGCGGTTTAAGGCACTGCATCTCAGTGCTAGAGACTACACTACAGACACCCTGGTTTGATTCCAGGCTGTATCATAACCGGCCGTGATTAGGAGTCCCATAGGGCGGCTCACAATTGACCCAGCATCGTCCAGGTTTGGTCGGTGTAGGCCGTCATTGTAAATAACTCACTTGCCTAGTTAAATAAAGGTTACATTTGAACAAAAATATTTTAATCATGCTGGATTGCAAAGTGATGCGTTATACTTATTGGAATCCAGCCAGAGTTAGGATATCCAATAAGTGGAATTGTTAACGACCCGTAACCTGCATTCAGAATGACTGCCAGGGCAGGGAAGATTGAATACTGAGACTACCTCATTTATCTTAACTGAAACAGTAACGTTTGCAATAAACCCAATTACTAACAGATTCATTTAGAAAACTGTATGTTATCTATCTATGTGTAGCACAACATTATCCAACCAATCAATGGACATGCAAAAACACAGATATTACAGTAAAACAAACAATTCTGAAAATATCCCTGCAATAGAGCATGCTGGGAAATATTATAGATGGCTCTATGGTAGAATCCTTCCTGCCTTCCAAAGAACCGTCAAAGAACCCTTTCTTCCAAAAAAATGGTTCTTATGATGTTAAAGGTTCTAGGTGGAACCCTTTGCCTTACAAAGAACCCTTGTCTTCCAAAAGGGTTATTCTGATCAAAACGGTTCTTGGTAGAACCTTCAGCAAAGAACCCTTTTGGAACCCTTTTTTCTGAGTGTAGAAAGTCTAAACTTCCATTGGATTTCTTCACATGTTATTGTGTTACAAAGTGGGATTAAAATGGTTTTAATTGTAATTTTTTTGTCAACGATCTACACAAAATACTCTGTAAGGTCTAAATGGAAGAAAAATGCTAATATTTTTTAAAGATTAATGAAAAATAAAACAGTAATATATCTTGATTAGATAAGTTCTCACCTCCCTGAGTCAATACATGATAGAATCACCTTTGGCAGCGATTACAGCTGTGAGTGTTCTTGGGTAAGTCTCACAAGAGCTTTGCACACCTGTATTGTGCAATATTTGCACACTATTCTTAAAAAATAAATCTTCAAACTCTTTCAAGGTGTTGGGGATCATGACTAGACATCAATGTTCAAGTCTTGTCATAGATTTTTGTTCAGATTTAAATCAAAACTGTTATTTGGCCACTAAGGAACATTCACTGTCTTCTTGGTAAGCAACTCCAGTGTTGATATGGCTTTGTGTTGTAGGTTATGGTCCTGACGAAAGGTGAATTCCTCTCCCAGTATCTGGTGTAAAGCAAACTGAAGCAGGTTTTCTTCTAGGATTTTGCCTGTGCTTAGCGCCATCCTGTTTCTTTTCATCCTGAAAAACTCCCCAGTCTTTGCCAATGTCAAGCATACCCATACCATGATGCAGCCACCACCATGCTTGAAAATAAGGAGGCAGTTACTCAAGTGATGTGTTGTGTTGTGTTGGATTTGGCCCAAACATAAGGCTTTGCATTTAGGCCAAGAAGTATATATCTTTGCCGTGTTTTTTGCAGAATTACTTTAGTGCCTTGTTGCATACTTTCGCTATTCTTTTCACTCTGTCATTTAGGTCATTGTTGACCTCATCAATCTACACACAATACCCGATAATGACAAAGCAAAAACAGGTTTTTCAAAATGTTTGCAAATGTATAAAAAAAATTAAACTGAATTATCACATTTACACAAGTATTCAGACCCTGTACTCAGTACTTTGTTGAAGCACCTTTGGCAGTGATTACAGCCTTGAGTCTTCTTGGCCCACCTGTATTTGTGGAGTTTCTCCCATTGCGCTCTGCAGATCCTCTCAAGCTCTGTCAGGTTGGATGGGAAGCGTTTTCAGGTCTCTCCAGAGATGTTCAATCGGGTTCAAGTCCGGGCTCTGGATGGGCCACTCAAGGACATTCAGAAACTTGTCCCAAAGCCATTCCTGCATTGTCTTGGCTGTGTTCTTAGGGTCGTTGTCCTGTTGGAAGGTGAACCTTTGCCCCAGTCTGAGGTCCTGAAAGCTCTGGAGCAGGTTTTCATTAAGGTTCTCTCTGTACTTTGCTCCGTTCATCTTTGCCTCGATCCTGACTAGTGTAAAAAACATCCCCACAGCATGATGCTGCCACCACCATGCTTCACCGTAGGGATGGTGCCAGGTTTCCTCCAGTCGTGATGCTTGGCGTTCAGGCCAAAGAGTTTAATATTGATTTCATCAGACCAGAGAATCTTGTTTCTCATGGTCTGAGAGTCTTTAGGTGCCTTTTGGCAAACTCCAAGCGGGCTGTCATGTGCCTTTTAGTGAGGACTGGCTTCTGGCCACCCTACCATAAAGGCCTGATTGGTGGAATGCTGCTGAGAGGGTTGTCCTTCTGGAAGGTTCTCCCATCTCCACAGAGGAACTCTAGAGCTCTGTCAGAATGACTATCGGGTTCTCGGTCACCTCCCTGACCAAGGCCCTTCTCCCCTGATTGCTCAGATTGGCTGGGCGTCCAGCTCTAGGAAGAGTCTTGGTGGTTCAAAACTTCTTCCATTTAAGAATGACGGAGACCACTGTGTTCTTGGGGACCTTCAATGCTGCAGAAATGTTTTGGTACCAGATCTGTGCCTCGACACATTCCTGTCTCGGAGCTCTACGGACTATTCCTTCAAACTCATGGCTTGGTTTTTGCTCTGACACGCACTGTCAACTGTGGGACCTTATATAGACAGGTTTGTGCCTTCCTAAATCATGTCCAATCAATTGAATTTCCCACAGGTGGACTCCAATGAAGTTGTAGAAACATCTCAAGGATGATCAATGGAAACAGGATGCACCTGAGCTCAATTTCGAGTCTCATAGCAAAGGGTCTGAATATTTATGTAAATAAGGTATTTCTGTTTTTTATTTGTAATAAATTTGCAAACATTTCTAAAAACCTGTTTTCACTTTGTCATTATGTTGTAATGAGTGTAGATTTCTGAGATATTTATTTCATTTAATCCATTTTAGAATAAGGTTGTGGAAAAATAACAAAAATTTGGAAAAAGTCAAGTGGTCTGAATACTTTCCGAATGCACTGTAATACATCAGAAGGATGACTGGGTGGTTTTAATACATCATCCACTGCATAATTATTAACTTGACCACTCTTAAAGAGATATTCAATGTCTGGTTTGTTATTGTTACCCATCTACCAATCATTGCCTATCTTTTTGAGGCTTTTTGA
>NC_042959.1:3137101-3169601 GCF_901001165.1 Salmo trutta | reverse complement strand
AAGGGATGTCATCACAGGGCAGCAGATAGACAGGGGACAGTAAGGGACAGTAAGGGATGTCATCACAGGGCAGCAGATAGACAGGGGACAGTAAGGGATGTTATCACAGGGCAGCAGATAGACAGGGGACAGTAAGGGACAGTAAGGGATGTCATCACAGGGCAGCAGATAGACAGGGGACAGTAAGGGATGTCATCACAGGGCAGCAGATAGACAGGGGACAGTAAGGGACAGTAAGGGATGTCATCACAGGGCAGCAGATAGACAGGGGACAGTAAGGGATGTTATCACAGGGCAGCAGATAGACAGGGGACAGTAAGGGATGTCATCACAGGGCAGCAGATAGACAGGGGACAGTAAGGGATGTTATCACAGGGTAGCAGATAGACAGAGGACAGTAAGGGATGTCATCACAGGGCAGCAGATAGACAGGGGACAGTAAGGGACAGTAAGGGATGTCATCACAGGGCAGCAGATAGACAGGGGACAGTAAGGGATGTCATCACAGAGCAGCAGATAGACAGGGGACAGTAAGGGATGTCATCACAGGGCAGCAGATAGACAGGGGACAGTAAGGGATGTTATCACAGGGCAGCAGATAGACAGGGGACAGTAAGGGATGTCATCACAGGGCAGCAGATAGACAGGGGACAGTAAGGGATGTTATCACAGGGCAGCAGATAGACAGGGGACAGTAAGGGACAGTAAGGGATGTCCCACAGGGCAGCAGGTAGACAGGGGACAGTAAGGGACAGTAAGGGATGTTATCACAGGGCAGCAGATAGACAGGGAACAGTAAGGGACAGTAAGGGATGTTATCACAGGGAAGCAGATAGACAGGGGACAGTAAGGGATGTTATCACAGGGCAGCAGATAGACAGGGGACAGTAAGGGATGTCATCACAGGGCAGCAGATAGACAGGGGACAGTAAGGGACAGTAAGGGAAGTTATCACAGGGCAGCAGATAGACAGGGGACAGTAAGGGATGTCATCACAGGGCAGCAGATAGACAGGGGACAGTAAGGGACAGTAAGGGATGTCATCACAGGGCAGCAGATAGACAGGGGACAGTAAGGGACAGTAAGGGATGTCATCACAGGGCAGCAGGTAGACAGGGGACAGTAAGGGACAGTAAGGGATGTTATCACATGGCAGCAGATAGACAGGGAACAGTAAGGGATGTCATCACAGGGCAGCAGATAGACAGGGGACAGTAAGGGATGTTATCACAGGGCAGCAGATAGACAGGGGACAGTAAGGGATGTCATCACAGGGCAGCAGATAGACAGGGGACAGTAAGGGATGTCATCACAGGGCAGCAGATAGACAGGGGACAGTAAGGGACAGTAAGGGATGTCATCACAGGGCAGCAGATAGACAGGGGACAGTAAGGGATGTTATCACAGGGCAGCAGATAGACAGGGGACAGTAAGGGACAGTAGGGATGTCATCACAGGGCAGCATATAGACAGGGGACAGTAAGGGATGTCATCACAGGGCAGCAGATAGACAGGGGACAGTAAGGGACAGTAAGGGATGTCATCACAGGGCAGCAGATAGACAGGGGACAGTAAGGGATGTCATCACAGGGCAGCAGAATAGACAGGGGACAGTAAGGGATGTCATCACAGGGCAGCAGATAGACAGGGGACAGTAAGGGATGTTATCACAGGGTAGCAGATAGGACAGAGGACAGTAAGGGATGTCATCACAGGGCAGCAGATAGACAGGGGACAGTAAGGGACAGTAAGGGATGTCATCACAGGGCAGCAGATAGACAGGGGACAGTAAGGGATGTCATCACAGAGCAGCAGATAGACAGGGGACAGTAAGGGATGTCATCACAGGGCAGCAGATAGACAGGGGACAGTAAGGGATGTTATCACAGGGCAGCAGATAGACAGGGGACAGTAAGGGATGTCATCACAGGGCAGCAGATAGACAGGGGACAGTAAGGGATGTTATCACAGGGCAGCAGATAGACAGGGGACAGTAAGGGACAGTAAGGGATGTCATCACAGGGCAGCAGGTAGACAGGGGACAGTAAGGGACAGTAAGGGATGTTATCACAGGGCAGCAGATAGACAGGGAACAGTAAGGGACAGTAAGGGATGTTATCACAGGGAAGCAGATAGACAGGGGACAGTAAGGGATGTTATCACAGGGCAGCAGATAGACAGGGGACAGTAAGGGATGTCATCACAGGGCAGCAGATAGACAGGGGACAGTAAGGGACAGTAAGGGAAGTTATCACAGGGCAGCAGATAGACAGGGGACAGTAAGGGATGTCATCACAGGGCAGCAGATAGACAGGGGACAGTAAGGGACAGTAAGGGATGTCATCACAGGGCAGCAGATAGACAGGGGACAGTAAGGGACAGTAAGGGATGTTATCACAGGGCAGCAGATAGACAGGGGACAGTAAGGGACAGTAAGGGATGTTATCACAGGGCAGCAGATAGACAGGGGACAGTAAGGGAAGTTATCACAGGGCAGCAGATAGACAGGGGACAGTAAGGGACAGTAAGGGATGTTATCACAGGGCAGCAGATAGACAGGGCTGATGGCGGAGACTGATCAGAGATTGAGGTCTTTACAACCCTTCAGATAGCTGGTGGGGTTGTGGTGTTCCTGTAGTGAATGAGGCCTGTCAAAACTCTAGATAAATGCGTCCTAAATGGCACCCTATTCCCTATTTAGTGCACTACTTTTGACCAGGGTTGGCACCCTATTCCCTATTTAGTGCGCTACTTTTGATCATGGTTGGCACCCTATTCCCTATTTAGTGCACTTTTGACCAGGACCCATAGGACTCTGATTAAAAGTAGTGCACTGTATAGGGAATAAGGTGGCATTTGGCACGAGCAAACGAGTTTGTTTGGTCATTGTGGTTTATTAAATGAGCATTCTAAATGACATCACATGCAGTAATTCCATGGCAGCCATTTTAGTCTACACCCTCCAGAGAAATATGAACCGTTCTGAAACAGTTCCACATACATTAGTGAATTTTTCATCTAAATAATATATTGTGGATTAAATGGAATAAACAGACTGCTCAGAGTCTTTCATTTTCTACCTCTAGAATGAGAATGAATGTTGCTGTACCTTATTCCAGATGGCTCCTTATTCCAGATGGCTCCTTGCTCTGATGGCTCCTAGCTCTGATGGCTCTGATGGCTCCTAGCTCTGATGGCTCTGATGGCTCCTAGCTCTGATGGCTCCTTGTTCTGATGGCTCCTAGCTCTGATGGCTCCTAGCTCTGATGGCTCCTAGCTCTGATGGCTCTGATGGCTCCTAGCTCTGATGGCTCTGATGGCTCCTAGCTCTGATGGCTCCTTGTTCTGATGGCTCCTAGCTCTGATGGCTCCTAGCTCTGACGGCTCCTAGCTCTGATGGCTCCTAGCTCAGATGGCTCCTAGCTCTGATGGCTCCTAGCTCTGATGGCTCCTAGCTCTGATGGCTCCTTGTTCTGATGGCTCCTAGCTCTGATGGCTCCTAGCTGTGATGGCTCCTTGTTCTGATGGCTCCTAGCTCTGATGGCTCCTAGCTGTGATGGCTCCTAGCTGTGATGTCTCCTAGCTGTGATGGCTCCTTGTTCTGATGGCTCCTAGCCCTGATGGCTCCTAGCTCTGATGGCTCCTAGCTGTGATGGCTCCTAGCTCTGATGGCTCTTAGCTGTGATGGCTCCTTGTTCTGATGGCTCCTAGCTCTGATGGCTCCTAGCTCTGATGGCTCCTAGCTCTGATGGCTCCTAGCTCTGATGGCTCTGATGGCTCCTAGCTCTGATGGCTCCTAGCTCTGATGGCTCCTAGCTGTGATGGCTCCTAGCTCTGATGGCTCCTAGCTCTGATGGCTCCTAGCTGTGATGGCTCCTAGCTCTGATGGCTCCTAGCTCTGATGGCTCCTAGCTGTGATGGCTCCTTGCTCTGATGGCTCCTAGCTCTGATGGCTCCTAGCTCTGATGGCTCCTAGCTCTGATGGCTCCTAGCTGTGATGGCTCCTAGCTCTGATGGCTCCTTGCTCTGATGGCTCCTAGCTCTGATGGCTCCTAGCTCTGATGGTTCCTAGCTCTGATGGCTCCTAGCTGTGATGGCTCCTAGCTGTGATGGCTCCTAGCTGTGATGGCTCCTAGCTCTGATGGCTCATAGCTCTGATGGCTCCTAGCTGTGATGGCTCCTAGCTCTGATGGCTCCTAGCTCTGATGACTCCTAGCTCTGATGGCTCTGATGGCTCCTAGCTCTGATGGCTCCTAGCTCTGATGGCTCCTAGCTCTGATGGCTCCTAGCTGTGATGGCTCCTTATTCCAGATGGCTCCTAGCTGTGATGGCTCCTTGCTGTGAAGTTAACCCAAACTCTCTCTCTCTCTACATCACGACTCTGGGTGCTCTTCGCTCAGCTCATCCTCGTCACTAGAGCACCGTCACTCATCTGTCTGTCTGGCCTCTGACTGACTGGTCTGTCTGTATGTGTAGTAAAGCATTAGAGGTTTTGTTTATACGGTAATGCGTCATTTACTGTATTTGTTGTAAAGCATTAGAGGTTTTGTTTATACGGTAATGCCTCATTTACTGTATTTGTAGTATAGCATTAGAGATTTTGTTTATACAGTAATGCCTCATTTACTGTATTTGTTGTAAAGCATTAGAGGTTTTGTTTATACGGTAATGCCTCATATACTGTATGTGTAGTAAAGCATTAGAGGTTTGTTTATACGGTAATGCCTCATTTACTGTATTTGTTGTAAAGCATTAGAGGTTTTGTTTATACGGTAATGCCTCATTTACTGTATTTGTAGTATAGCATTAGAGATTTTGTTTATACAGTAATGCCTCATTTACTGTATTTGTTGTAAAGCATTAGAGGTTTTGTTTATACGGTAATGCCTCATTTACTATATTTGTAGTAAAGCATTAGAGGGTTTGTTTATACGGTAATGCCTCATTTACTGTATTTGTAGTAAAGCATTAGAGGGTTTGTTTATACGGTAATGCCTCATTTACTGTATTTGTAGTAAAGCATTAGAGGTTTTGTTTATACGGTAATGCCTAATTTACTGTATTTGTTGTAAAGCATTAGAGGTTTTGTTTATACGGTAATGCCTCATTTACTGTATTTGTTGTAAAGCATTAGAGGTTTTGTTTATACGGTAATGCCTCATTTACTGTATTTGTAGTAAAGCATTAGAGGTTTTGTTTATACGGTAATGCCTCATTTACTGTATTTGTTGTAAAGCATTAGAGGTTTTGTTTATACGGTAATGCCTCATATACTGTATGTGTAGTAAAGAGGAATATGCTGGTAACTCCATTGAGTGTGATAATTATCTTTATGTATGGCAATGTAGGATTGTAGGAAGGTAGTAAAACATTATGTTTGATAATGGTGGGGGTAATGTAGCATTTTAATGTAGTAGCACACGATGTATGATAATGGAGGGATAATGTCGCATTTTATGGGCTAACACATGATGTATAATAATGCAAAGATAATGTAGCATGTTTATGTGGTAAGACATGATATATGATAATGGAGGGATAATGAGATTTTTTAAACGTAGTAAGACATGATGTATAATAACGGAGGGATAATGTAACATTTTAATGTAGAAACACATGATGTGCGATAATGGAGGTATAATGTAACATTCAAATGTAGAAACACACGGTGTGCGATAATGGAGGGATAATGTAGCATTTTTATGTAACAAGAGACAATGTGTAATAATGGGGGATAATGTAGATTTTTATGTAGCAAGACATGATGTGTGATAATGGAGGGATAACGTTGCATTTTAATGTAGTAACATGTATTTTTCTCTCTTTTCAGGCACCAAGGCCAAAGATGGTGTTGGTTCAGGTAAGTCTACTGTTAAGTCTCTGGTTCTGCCACGTCCTGACCAGTAAAAGGGATTATTTGCTATTGTAGTTTGGTCAGGACGTGGCAGAGGGTATTTGTTTTATGTGGTTCGGGGTGATGGTTTATGCACTATTGTAAAGTGGTTGTTCTACTGGATATTATAGGTGAATGCACCAATTTGTAAGTCGCTCTGGATAAGAGCGTCTGCTAAATGACTTAAATGTAAATGTAAATGTAGTGGGGTGTTTGATTCAGTATTTCAGGGGTTTTTGGTCACTGCTATAGGTTAGTCTATTTCTATGTTCTTTCTAGTTAGTCTGTTTCTATGTTTAGTTAATTGGGGTATGGACTCTCAATTGAAGGCAGGTGTTGTCTAGTTGCCTTTGATTGAGAGTCCTATATATTAGGGTGTGTTTGTAAATTGTGGGAGGTTGTTTCTTGTTTAGCTGTCTATTCCTGACAAGACTGTTTTTTCGTCGTTCATCATCATTGTTGTTATTTTTGTATACGTGTTTGTTTGTTTTTCCGTCTTTCGCCTATTAAAAGAAGATGAGTATACAACCCGCTGCGTTTTGGTTTCCAGACGACAACTGTGACAGGTTCAGACATTGACATCAGTGTTACAGTATCACAACAGCAAGATACTTAAACTCTTCCAAGTTTCAATCAAGTTAGCCTGGATCAGAAAACAAGTGGGACCTGCTTCTGGTGCACAAACCAAACAGGATTAGACTGTTAAAGATATAACGCCTTAGAGACGAGTCTACTAGAGAACAAAAACATCAGTGGATGTGATGTGTGTTAGTGTGTGTGTGTGTGTGTGTGTGCGTTTGATGTGTGTGTTAATAATGTGGTGCCTGTGATGTTGCAGCGAAGGACCTTGCTGGTGGAGCCATGGGGAATATCGCTGCTGCCACCGGCCTGGGGAAGAAGGACGAGTTCCCATCTGACATGAACGTACGACTAAAACACTCACACACACCCCGCAAACACACACCCCTCAAACACACACACATGCAAACATACACACCGGAAACACAAACACAAGGCAAACACACACACACACACCTCAACACACACCCCGCAAACACACACCCCCCGCAAACACACACACCCCGCAAACACACACACACCCCGCAAACACACACACATGCAGACACACACACACACCTCAAACACACACACACACACACCCCGCAAACATACACACCGCAAACACACACACCGCAAACACACACACCGCAAACACACACATGCAAACACACACACACACCTCAAACACACACACACACCGCAAACACAAACACAAGGCAACACACACACACACCACAAACACACACACATGCAAACACACACACCGCAAACACACACACCGCAACACACACACATGCAAACATACACACCGGAAACACAAACACAAGGCAAACACACACACCGCAAACACACACACACACACACACACCTCAAACACACACACACACACCGCAAACACAAACACAAGGCAACACACACACACACCGCAAACACACACATGCAAACATGCAAACACACACACCGCAAACACACACACACATGCAAACACACACTCACCTCAAACACACACACACACACCGTAGACACAAAAACAAGGCAAACACACACACACACCGCAAAAACACACTCACCTCAAACACACACACACCGTAGACACAAAAACAAGGCAAACATACACACACACACACACATCACTAGCCCCTATATCACTATAGACTATCACCAGCCCCTATATCACTATAGACTATCACCAGCCCCTATATCACTATAGACTATCGCCCCTATACCACTATAGACTATCACCAGCCCCTATATCACTTTAGACTATCACCAGCCCCTATACCACTATAGACTATCACCAGCCCCTATATCACTATAGACTATCACCAGCCCCTATATCACTATAGACTATCACCAGCCCCTATATCACTATAGACTATCACCAGCCCCTATACCACTATAGACTATCACCAGCCCCTATATCACTATAGACTATCACCAGCCCCTATATCACTATAGACTATCACCAGCCCCTATACCACTATAGACTATCACCAGCCTCTATATCACTATAGACTATCACCAGCCCCTATATCACTATAGACTATCACCAGCCCCTCTATCACTATAGACTATCACCAGCCCCTCTATCACTATAGACTATCACCAGCCCCTATACCACTATAGACTATCACCAGCCCCTATACCACTATAGACTATCACCAGCCCCTATACCACTATAGACTATCACCAGCCCCTATATCACTATAGACTATCACCAGCCCCTATATCACTATAGACTATCACCAGCCCCTCTATCACTATAGACTATCACCAGCCCCTCTATCACTATAGACTACCACCAGCCCCTATACCACTATAGACTACCACCAGCCCCTCTATCACTATAGACTATCACCAGCCCCTATATCACTATAGACTACCACCAGCCCCTATACCACTATAGACTATCACCAGCCCCTATATCACTATAGACTATCGCCCCTATATCACTATAGACTATCACCCCTATATCACTATAGACTACCACCAGCCCCTATACCACTATAGACTATCACCAGCCCTTATATCACTATAGACTATCACCAGCCCCTATACCACTATAGACTATCACCAGCCCCTATATCACTATAGACTATCACCAGCCCCTATATCACTATAGACTATCACCAGCCCCTATATCACTATAGACTACCACCAGCCCCTATACCACTATAGACTACCACCAGCCCCTATACCACTATAGACTATCACCAGCCCCTATACCACTATAGACTATCACCAGCCCCTATACCACTATAGACTATCACCAGCCCCTATACCACTATAGACTATCACCAGCCCCTATACCACTATAGACTATCACCAGCCCCTATATCACTATAGACTATCACCAGCCCCTCTATCACTATAGACTACCACCAGCCCCTATACCACTATAGACTATCACCAGCCCCTATACCACTATAGACTATCACCAGCCCCTATACCACTATAGACTATCACCCCTATACCACTATAGACTATCACCAGCCCCTATACCACTATAGACTATCACCCCTATATCACTATACACTATCACCAGCCCCTATATCACTATAGACTATCACCAGCCCCTATATCACTATAGACTATCACCAGCCCCTATATCACTATAGACTATCACCAGCCCCTATACCACTATAGACTATCACCAGCCCCTATATCACTATAGACTATCACCAGCCCCTATACCACTATAGACTATCACCAGCCCTATACCACTATAGACTATCACCCCTATATCACTATAGACTATCACCAGCCCCTATATCACTATAGACTATCACCAGCCCCTATATCACTATAGACTATCACCAGCCCCTATATCACTATAGACTATCACCAGCCCCTACTGTAGGTGGGTGAGGGCAGTGTGGAGTGCAATTGAGATTGCATCATCTATGGATCTGTTAGGGCGGTTTGCAAATTGGAGTGGGTCCAGGGTGTCTGGGACGATAGAGTTAATGTTTGGCATAACCAGTCTTTAAAAGCACTTCATGGCTACAGATGTAAGTGCTACGGGTCGGTAGTCATTTAGGCAGGTTACCTTGGTGTTCTTGGGCACAGGGACTATGGTGGTCTGCTTGAAACATGTAGGTATTACAGACTGGGTCAGGGAGAGGTTGAAAATATCAGTGAAGACACTTTCTAGTTGGTCAGCGTATGCTCGGAGTACACGTCCTGGTAATCCGTCTGGCCCCGCAGCCTTGTGTATGTTGACCTGTTTAAAGGTTTTACTCACATTGGCTGCGGAGAGCGTGATCACACAGTCGTCCGGAACAGCTGATGCTCTCATGCATGCTTCAGTGTTGCTTGCCTCGAAGTGAGCATAGAAGTAGTTTAGCTCATCTGGTAGGCTCGTGTCACTAAGCAGCTCTCGGCTGTGCTTCCCTTTGTAGTCTGTAATATCTCATTATCATCAAGTGTACAAAGTACTTACACTGTGTTTCCTGCCTACTGTACTGGACTATCGCTCACTAACAGCTCACTAACACTTTATTTATTTAATTATTTGTAAAATGAAAAGTAGTGTTGTGGTGAAATAGGACGTGTGTGTGTGTGTGTGTGTGTGTGTGTGTGTGTGTGTGTGTGTGTGTGTGTGTGTGTGTGTGTGTGTGTGTGTGTGTGTGTGTGTGTTTGTGTGTGTATCCACAGCCTGAGGAGTATGGGCAGGAGGCCATGGAAGGAGAGCCACAGGGAGATCAGCAGGAGGGAGAGACATATGACGAGAACCAGCAGGTAAGAGGGACACACACACACACACACACACACACGCACACTAGAACCATGAATTTTAAGCCCGAGCCCTACCCAGGCGCGATTGCTTCTGCCAATTTTAAGGCTGCCCAAAACCTGAAATATTTGAGTAAATCCACTCGCTCCCTGCGCTCATCTCGCTCTGTGTGCACTCTGCTCGTGGCGCTCTCAGGCTGTTAGTATCCATAGCAACGGCTCCCCTTGGGCTGCTCAGTGAAGAGGCAGGAGAGAGCAGTGAGCTAGCTGTAAGCTACTTTTCATCACTCAAAAAAAAAAAAACAAGGAACATGATTCTTTTCTGTGAAATAATCTTCTTTCTGTGAAGCACTTCTGCCAACACGCTATGATCTTAGTCAGATAAGATTTGGCTCTACTGAGGAGCAGAGTACTGAGCGAATGAGCTTCAAAATGTTAGTGATGAATTTAGTGATACCTGAGCACTAAACCCAATGTATAATATCTGGGCCCTGTCGGGCTTGGGTCGGGTAAGCAGAGCACTAACACACACACACACACACACACACAGACAGACAGACAGACAGACAGACAGACAGACAGACAGACAGACAGACAGACAGACAGACAGACAGGCAGACAGACAGACAGAGAGAGTCAGGGGTAATATGTTACAACAGTAAATTGTGTTACATAATAATATTACTTTTATGCATAAAGGTGTATTATATTATTATTAGTATTATAACGCCTTACTGCCTTTAAATATTGTCATATTAATACTGCTACATTATCTAGTAACGTTCCCGCTACTTTCAGAAAACATTTCCCTTTCCAGGCTCGGTGTTTCCGTGATCCAATCTCCACTTGTGGCCTCATTTAGTTATCAAGCGACAGCGGAGAGAGAAAAAAAACTGTTTGGAGAATGTGATACGGGAAAAAAGGCGCAACTCCGATCTTTTGCCGTTGATTGCTTCTGTTATAGCAAAGTCCTATTCGTACAGATGATCCATTATCACAACATATTGCATAGAGACAGACGGGGAATTGTTGTATTTTCGATGGTTGACATTACAGAAAGGTAGGCCGATTATTTTCTTGTCTCGTTAAGTAAGTGGATGAAAACAACAGCGCTTCTAGTCTACAGACTACATGTCATGAGCGCATATGAAGTTGTGTTGTGTCGCGGAGTGGCTATGTGTGTGGACTCTCGTATAGGCTAATCTTTCCCGCAAATGTAGCCTACTCCAAAATTCGGACTTAAATACAGCACATCAGACTACACCATTTAGGTAATAAAAGTCGTGACCAAGACGTTTCTGATCGGGTTGATTATTGTCGAATTCATTTGGTGACTTAAAGTGTCTATCTTTGGTAGAGCGCACATGACTCGCCTTCACTCCCTCCGACAGTCAAACAAAACGGTTTCCAGTTTAAAAACAACTTTTGTTTCCGTGTAATGCGTAAAATGGAATAAACTACTTTTTCAAGCAACGAATTGAAACTACACACACACACACACACACACACACACACACACACACACACACACACACACACACACACACACACACACACACACACACTAGGACTAGGTCAAAAACGTGTAAAATACTTGCACTTGGTTTATCTTAGGGGTTTGCACTTTTGGGACTATTCCATTTGTTTCTATTGTACCGGGGAAACTAAACAGTAGAACCCTGTGAGTTGGCGCTTGGTCTCTCTCAATAGGTTTAGATGTGAGAGACATTTTTTATATTTTGTATACAGTAACAGTCAAAAGTTTGGACCAAAGGTACTCATTCCAGGGTTTTTCTTTATTTTTACTATTTTCTACATTGTAGAATAATAGTGAAAACAAACTATGAAACTACACGTATGGAATCATGTAGTAAACAAAAAAGTGTTAAACAAATCAAAATATATTTTATATTTGAGATTCTTCAAAGTAGCCACCCTTTGCCTTGATGACAGCTTTGCACACTCTGTCAAATGCCAGCTAGACAGGCGGACACAACCCCTCCAATATTTTGTGTGTGTGTGTGTGTGTGTGTGTCTCAGTGGTTGAGACAGATGGTTATTTTGGGAAGGCAGCTCTCAAGGGCAAAACAAACTGTATTGAATGGATTCATTTCTCAAGGTGCAAAACACAGAGTACCCAATCGATTCATTTCTCAAAGGCAAAACACAGAGTACCCAATCGATTCATTTCTCAAGGTGCAAAACACAGAGTAACCAATCGATTCATTTCTCAAGGTGCAAAACACAGAGTACCCAATCGATTCATTTCTCAAGGTGCAAAACACAGAGTACCCAATCGATTCATCTGGAACCTGAGAATCAGCAGGGAACCAATGACGAATCAAATAATCTCACTGGAGTCATCTTAATCAAACGGTTCAGAACCAATTCAGTGGTTTATTAACTGTGATGTTCTTCTGCCCTACATAAATATTTTATCATACAAATCAATTACAGAAAAAAATACCACATTAAATTCCTTTCTGTTTAACGCAAATGACTCCTGTAATATTAAACTGTAAAATATCATGAAGGATAGAGAGGAATGTCCGTCTTCCTCCCTATCCTTCCTCATCCTCCCTCATCCTTCCTCATCTCTGTCTATTTCTCCCTTTTCCAGCTCAATCTTTAACTCCATCCTTGTCTCTCCCTCCTCTATCTCTCTCTCACACCCTCCTCCATCCCCCTATTGTTCTCGCCTTCTCCTCCGTCTCCACATCTCTGTCTCTCTGTCTCTCTCTGTCTCTCTCTGCTCTCTCTCTCTCTCTCTCTCTCTCTGTCTCTCTCTCTCTCTCTCTCTCTCTCTCTCTGCTCTCTCTCTCTCTCTCTGTCTCTCTGCTCTCTCTCTCTCTCTCTCTCTCTCTCTCTCTCTCTCTCTCTCTCTCTCTCTCTCTGCTCTCTCTCTCTCTCTGTCTCTCTGCTCTCTCTCTCTCTCTCTCTCTCTCTCTCTCTCAGCGTGCTAGCTCTAGCTGAACGGGGTGTGGTGGTGATGACGTCAGAGTTGCAATGCATTGTGGGGTAGTGTCAGAGGATTCCCTGCGTTGCTGTAAACAACATGGAGCCTTTCTGTACAGCTGATCTGCCTGAGGGGGGTGGGCGACTCCAGTCGTCGTGAGCCTGATTGGTGCCACAGATCCCCCCCCCCCCCCCAGGTCCCCCAGCTAACACACCTTGACTCCAATAATCACCTAATCATGATATTCAGTTTAGAATACAATTCGATTAAAAATGGTGACACCAATCAGACCTCTCGACGACTGGAATGGCCCATCCCTGATCTCCATACAGTAGTCACAGTGAGGATGTGGATGTATTGTGTGTCTATAACCACACATTCTTTTCCGTAGAGATAAATGACTTCAAGGTATCATTACATGAGTACCGGTGTCTGTTAACATGACGACGTTACAGCTAGTAAGTTTATGAGAGGACGCTACTAATACGTCTGTCTCTACTGTGTGCTTGGAGCAGCTCTTAATGTTTACGTTAGCTACTGCTGCCCTCTGGTGGATAAACTGAGGTATTGACACTGGACTGAAGCTCATAATATTGTAGGTGCGGAGAGGGGAGGGGGGGGACCAGGACTCGAACCCGGCTCTGGTCGATCTGAAGATCTTGAGGAGGTTGCTAGGTGTTGTGTTAAAGGTCGCTAACGCTGTGCTTGTTATCCTGTAGTGTAATGATCATTTTTCCTGTCAGGTTAAAAAGAGAACATTGTGTCCTTAATGCCAGGTTGTCTTCACGTCATTGGTCTGGTTAGATCGCTCTGGGTGAGAGCTTAAATCTGATGACATCCAACAATTCTGCTTATGTCTGTTTCTTCCATAATTCTGCTTATGTGAACTCTGTGTCCATCCCAAATGGAACACTGTAAAGGGAATAGAGGCACAGACACTGTCTCTCTCTCCTCTCTATTTAAATACTGTCTCCCTCTCTCTGAGCTCTGTCTCTCTCTCTCTATTTAAATACTGTCTCTCTCTCTCTGAGCTCTGTCTCTCTCTCTCTATTTAAATACTGTCTCCCTCTCTCTGAGCTCTGTCTCTCCTCTCTATTTAAATACTGTCTCTCTCTCTCTGAGCTCTGTCTCTCCTCTCTATTTAAATACTGTCTCCCTCTCTCTGAGCTCTGTCTCTCTCTCTCTATTTAAATACTGTCTCCCTCTCTCTGAGCTCTGTCTCTCCTCTCTATTTAAATACTGTCTCCCTCTCTCTGAGCTCTGTCTCTCCTCTCTATTTAAATACTGTCTCCCTCTCTCTGAGCTCTGTCTCTCTCTCTATTTAAATACTGTCTCTCTCTCTCTGAGCTCTGTCTCTCCTCTCTATTTAAATACTGTCTCTCTCTCTCTGAGCTCTGTCTCTCTCTCTCTATTTAGATACTGTCTCCCTCTCTCTGAGCTCTGTCTCTCCTCTCTATTTAAATACTGTCTCCCTCTCTCTGAGCTCTGTCTCTCCTCTCTATTTAAATACTGTCTCCCTCTCTCTGAGCTCTGTCTCTATTTAAATACTGTCTCCCTCTCTCTGAGCTCTGTCTCTCTCTCTCTCTCTCTCTCTATTTAAATACTGTCTCTCTCTCTCTGAGCTCTGTCTCTCTCTCTCTATTTAAATACTGTCTCCCTCTCTCTGAGCTCTGTCTCTCTCTCTCTATTTAAATACTGTCTCCCCCTTTCTGAGCTCTGTCTCTCCTCTCTATTTAAATACTGTCTCTCTCTCTCTGAGCTCTGTCTCTCCTCTCTATTTAAATACTGTCTCCCTCTCTCTGAGCTCTGTCTCTCCTCTCTATTTAAATACTGTCTCTCTCTCTCTGAGCTCTGTCTCTCCTCTCTATTTAAATACTGTCTCTCTCTCTCTGAGCTCTGTCTCTCCTCTCTATTTAAATACTGTCTCCCTCTCTCTGAGCTCTGTCTCTCCTCTCTATTTAAATACTGTCTCTCTCTCTCTGAGCTCTGTCTCTCCTCTCTATTTAAATACTGTCTCCCTCTCTCTGAGCTCTGTCTCTCCTCTCTATTTAAATACTGTCTCTCTCTCTCTGAGCTCTGTCTCTCCTCTCTATTTAGATACTGTCTCCCTCTCTCTGAGCTCTGTCTCTCCTCTCTATTTAAATACTGTCTCCCTCTCTCTGAGCTCTGTCTCTCTCTCTCTCTATTTAAATACTGTCTCCCTCTCTCTGAGCTCTGTCTCTATTTAAATACTGTCTCCCTCTCTCTGAGCTCTGTCTCTCTCTCTCTCTCTCTCTCTATTTAAATACTGTCTCTCTCTCTCTGAGCTCTGTCTCTCTCTCTCTATTTAAATACTGTCTCCCTCTCTCTGAGCTCTGTCTCTCCTCTCTATTTAAATACTGTCTCTCTCTCTCTGAGCTCTGTCTCTCCTCTCTATTTAAATACTGTCTCCCTCTCTCTGAGCTCTGTCTCTCCTCTCTATTTAAATACTGTCTCTCTCTCTCTGAGCTCTGTCTCTCTCTCTATTTAAATACTGTCTCTCTCTCTCTGAGCTCTGTCTCTCTCTATTTAAATACTGTCTCCCTCTCTCTGAGCTCTGTCTCTCCTCTCTATTTAAATACTGTCTCCCTCTCTCTGAGCTCTGTCTCTCTCTATTTAAATACTGTCTCCCTCTCTCTGAGCTCTGTCTCTCTCTATTTAAATACTGTCTCCCTCTCTGAGCTCTGTCTCTCTCTCTATTTAAATACTGTCTCCCTCTCTCTGAGCTCTGTCTCTCCTCTCTATTTAAATACTGTCTCCCTCTCTCTGAGCTCTGTCTCTCCTCTCTATTTAAATACTGTCTCCCTCTCTCTGAGCTCTGTCTCTCCTCTCTATTTAAATACTGTCTCCCTCTCTCTGAGCTCTGTCTCTCCTCTCTATTTAAATACTGTCTCCCTCTCTCTGAGCTCTGTCTCTCCTCTCTATTTAAATACTGTCTCCCTCTCTCTGAGCTCTGTCTCTCCTCTCTATTTAAATACTGTCTCCCTCTCTGAGCTCTGTCTCTCCTCTCTATTTAAATACTGTCTCCCTCTCTCTGAGCTCTGTCTCTCCTCTCTATTTAAATACTGTCTCCCTCTCTCTGAGCTCTGTCTCTCTCTCTCTATTTAAATACTGTCTCCCTCTCTCCGAGCTCTGTCTCTCCTCTCTATTTAAATACTGTCTCCCTCTCTCTGAGCTCTGTCTCTCCTCTCTATTTAAATACTGTCTCCCTCTCCCCGAGCTCTGTCTCTCCTCTCTATTTAAATACTGTCTCCCTCTCTCTGAGCTCTGTCTCTCTCTCTCTATTTAAATACTGTCTCCCTCTCTGAGCTCTGTCTCTCTCTCTCTATTTAAATACTGTCTCCCTCTCTGAGCTCTGTCTCTCTCTCTCTATTTAAATACTGTCTCCCTCTCTCTGAGCTCTGTCTCTCTCTCTCTATTTAAATACTGTCTCCCTCTCTGAGCTCTGTCTCTCCTCTCTATGGACTCTCTCCCTCTCTCTGAGCTCTGTCTCTCTCTCTCTCTCTCTCTCTCTATTTAAATACTGTCTCTCTCTCTCTGAGCTCTGTCTCTCTCTCTCTATTTAAATACTGTCTCCCTCTTTCTGAGCTCTGTCTCTCCTCTCTATTTAAATACTGTCTCCCTCTCTCTGAGCTCTGTCTCTCCTCTCTATTTAAATACTGTCTCCCTCTCTCTGAGCTCTGTCTCTCTCTCTCTATTTAAATACTGTCTCCCCCTTTCTGAGCTCTGTCTCTCCTCTCTATTTAAATACTGTCTCCCTCTCTCTGAGCTCTGTCTCTCCTCTCTATTTAAATACTGTCTCCCTCTCTCTGAGCTCTGTCTCTCTCTCTATTTAAATACTGTCTCCCTCTCTGAGCTCTGTCTCTCCTCTCTATTTAAATACTGTCTCCCTCTCTCTGAGCTCTGTCTCTCCTCTCTATTCAAATACTGTCTCCCTCTCTCTGAGCTCTGTCTCTCTCTCTATTTAAATACTGTCTCCCTCTCTGAGCTCTGTCTCTATTTAAATACTGTCTCCCTCTCTCTGAGCTCTGTCTCTCTCTTCTCTTCAAGGAGCAGGGCCAGGACTACGAACAAGAAGCATAAAACCATCATTCCAAATCTCCATCCAACCAGCAGCACAATTTATTACAACAAAAAGGACAAACGCTGAAAGTACCACAATAATACAAATCTAATCCTGTTGCAAAAAAAATAAAAAATAAACACAAACAAACATTCCACCTGAGACAAATGTTCTTCCTTCGTCTTCAAGACGAACCTTTTATGATAATTGATGCTATATTGTAAATGTCATGTTACTGCTGTAATGTGTAGTTGTTTCTTGAAGTGTAGAAGCCGCCAGCTGTCTCGAGTCTCGTTTCCTTGACTCCCTCCCAATGGAACGAGACCCTGGAATCAGGCCTATGGCTTGTGACCGTAGAAATACAATCCATAGAACAGGCCTCCCCATTCAAGATCGGACACTATTTCTATGCTTGTGACTCTGTGTGTTTCTGTATTTATAAATGTGAGATAATAAAAGGTGTATTTTTCTCATCTTCCAACAACGACGTTGGGAGCGGAAGAAAATTATAAATCCGTTTACAAACCGATATGACTACTACCAATAATATTCTCTAAGTGTGTGCAATGCCTGTTTGTGGGTTCTCTTTTGAATTTACTTTTGAAGCAAGTTTTTATTTATTTCATGTTTTTTAAGTAAGAGTTTTATACATTGTATCTTTATAGTTGCTTGTGAAATCATTCCGGTGGAACTATCTGTTAGAAATGGACAAACTACGTGTTTGTGTGTTTGTGTGTTTGTGTGTACTGAAGATTTTAACAAGTTTTAAAGTCAATATATTACGTCTTGAAATCATAATGGTTGTCAGATCAATATGTGCTTTAAAGTGCAGGACTTGTCAATATAAAGGTTTATGTGTCAAAGCAGACAAACTAACACACCTTCTGTAAATAAAAAAAATGAGAAAAAAGAAAACAAGTGTTGGTTGTTTATTAGAATGTTCAAACCAGGAAGTTTACGACAGACCTTCTGAAACAGTCTGTCTGTCTGTCTGTCTGTCTGTCTGTCTGTCTGTCGAGTCTGTCTGTCTGTCTGTCTGTCTGTCTGTCTGTCTGTCTGTCTGTCTGTCTGTCTGTCTGTCTGTCTGTCTGTCTGTCGAATCAGTCAGTCAGTCTCTGTCTGTCTGTCTGTCTGTCTGTCTGTCTGTCTGTCTGTCTGTCTGTCGAATCAGTCAGTCAGTCTCTGTCTGTCTGTCTGTCTGTCTGTCTGTCTGTCGAGTCTGTCTGTCTGTCTGTCTGTCGAGTCTGTCTGTCTGTCTGTCTGTCTGTCTGTCTGTCTGTCTGTCTGTCTGTCTGTCTGTCTGTCTGTCTGTCTGTCTGTCTGTGTCGTATCAGTCTCTCTCTCTGCACGGTGTGACTCTGGGTGTCTATGCCTCTGTGATAACAGACAGACCAACAGACTGTTTAGAATCTGCTGAGATGGGCCCTGTTATAGCTGTGTAATCTAGGCTGTGTAGTGAGGTGGGCCCTGTTATAGCTGTGTAATCTAGGCTGTGTAGTGAGGTGGGCCCTGTTATAGCTGTGTAATCTAGGCTGTGTAGTGAGGTGGGCCCTGTTATAGCTGTGTAATCTAGGCTGTGTAGTGAGGTGGGCCCTGTTATAGCTGTGTAATCTAGGCTGTGTAGTGAGACGGGGCCCTGTTATAGCTGTGTAATCTAGGCTGTGTAGTGAGATGGGGCCCTGTTATAGCTGTGTAATCTAGGCTGTGTAGTGAGATGGGGCCCTGTTATAGCTGTGTAATCTAGGCTGTGTAGTGAGGTGGGCCCTGTTATAGCTGTGTAATCTAAGCTGTGTAGTGAGATGGGGCCCTGTTATAGCTGTGTAATCTAGGCTGTGTAGTGAGATGGGGCCCTGTTATAGCTGTGTAATCTAGGCTGTGTAGTGAGATGGGGCCCTGTTATAGCTGGGTAATCTAGGCTGTGTAGTGAGATGGGGCCCTGTTATAGCTGTGTAATCCAGGCTGTGTAGTGAGATGGGCCCTGTTATAGCTGTGTAATCTAGGCTGTGTAGTGAGACGGGCCCTGTTATAGCTGTGTAATCTAGGCTGTGTAGTGAGATGGGGCCCTGTTATAGCTGTGTAATCTAGACTGTGTAGTGAGACGGGGCCCTGTTATAGCTGTGTAATCTAGGCTGTGTAGTGAGGTGGGCCCTGTTATAGCTGTGTAATCTAGGCTGTGTAGTGAGACGGGGCCCTGTTATAGCTGGGTAATCTAGGCTGTGTAGTGAGGTGGGCCCTGTTATAGCTGTGTAATCTAGGCTGTGTAGTGAGATGGGGCCCTGTTATAGCTGTGTAATCTAGGCTGTGTAGTGAGGTGGGCCCTGTTATAGCTGTTTAATCTAGGCTGTGTAGTGAGGTGGGCCCTGTTATAGCTGTGTAATCTAGGCTGTGTAGTGAGATGGGGCCCTGTTATAGCTGGGTAATCTAGGCTGTGTAGTGAGACGGGCCCTGTTATAGCTGTGTAATCTAGGCTGTGTAGTGAGGTGGGCCCTGTTATAGCTGTGTAATCTAGGCTGTGTAGTGAGATGGGGCCCTGTTATAGCTGTGTAATCTAGGCTGTGTAGTGAGATGGGGCCCTGTTATAGCTGTGTAATCTAGGCTGTGTAGTGAGATGGGGCCCTGTTATAGCTGTGTAATCCAGGCTGTGTAGTGAGATGGGCCCTGTTATAGCTGTGTAATCTAGGCTGTGTAGTGAGACGGGCCCTGTTATCGCTGTGTAATCTAGGCTGTGTAGTGAGATGGGGCCCTGTTATAGCTGTGTAATCTAGACTGTGTAGTGAGACGGGGCCCTGTTATAGCTGTGTAATCTAGACTGTGTAGTGAGACGGGGCCCTGTTATAGCTGTGTAATCTAGGCTGTGTAATGAGGTGGGCCCTGTTATAGCTGTGTAATCTAGGCTGTGTAGTGAGACGGGGCCCTGTTATAGCTGTGTAATCTAGGCTGTGTAGTGAGACGGGCCCTGTTATAGCTGTGTAATCTAGGCTGTGTAGTGAGATGGGGCCCTGTTATAGCTGTGTAATCTAGACTGTGTAGTGAGACGGGGCCCTGTTATAGCTGTGTAATCTAGACTGTGTAGTGAGACGGGGCCCTGTTATAGCTGTGTAATCTAGGCTGTGTAGTGAGGTGGGCCCTGTTATAGCTGTGTAATCTAGGCTGTGTAGTGAGGTGGGCCCTGTTATAGCTGTGTAATCTAGGCTGTGTAGTGAGATGGGGCCCTGTTATAGCTGTGTAATCTAGGCTGTGTAGTGAGATGGGGCCCTGTTATAGCTGTGTAATCTAGGCTGTGTAGTGAGGTGGGCCCTGTTATAGCTGTGTAATCTAGGCTGTGTAGTGAGATGGGCCCTGTTATAGCTGTTTAATCTAGGCTGTGTAGTGAGGTGGGCCCTGTTATAGCTGTGTAATCTAGGCTGTGTAGTGAGATGGGGCCCTGTTATAGCTGGGTAATCTAGGCTGTGTAGTGAGACGGGCCCTGTTATAGCTGTGTAATCTAGGCTGTGTAGTGAGATGGGGCCCTGTTATAGCTGTGTAATCTAGGCTGTGTAGTGAGATGGGGCCCTGTTATAGCTGTGTAATCTAGGCTGTGTAGTGAGATGGGGCCCTGTTATAGCTGTGTAATCTAGGCTGTGTAGTGAGACGGGCCCTGTTATAGCTGTGTAATCTAGGCTGTGTAGTGAGATGGGGCCCTGTTATAGCTGTGTAATCTAGGCTGTGTAGTGAGACGGGGCCCTGTTATAGCTGGGTAATCTAGGCTGTGTAGTGAGACGGGACCTGTTATAGCTGTGTAATCTAGGCTGTGTAGTGAGATGGGCCCTGTTATAGCTGTGTAATCTAGGCTGTGTAGTGAGATGGGGCCCTGTTATAGCTGTGTAATCTAGGCTGTGTAGTGAGATGGGGCCCTGTTATAGCTGTGTAATCTAGGCTGTGTAGTGAGATGGGGCCCTGTTATAGCTGTGTAATCTAGGCTGTGTAGTGAGGTGGGCCCTGTTATAGCTGTGTAATCTAGGCTGTGTAGTGAGATGGGCCCTGTTATAGCTGTTTAATCTAGGCTGTGTAGTGAGGTGGGCCCTGTTATAGCTGTGTAATCTAGGCTGTGTAGTGAGATGGGGCCCTGTTATAGCTGGGTAATCTAGGCTGTGTAGTGAGACGGGCCCTGTTATAGCTGTGTAATCTAGGCTGTGTAGTGAGATGGGGCCCTGTTATAGCTGTGTAATCTAGGCTGTGTAGTGAGATGGGGCCCTGTTATAGCTGTGTAATCTAGGCTGTGTAGTGAGATGGGGCCCTGTTATAGCTGTGTAATCTAGGCTGTGTAGTGAGACGGGCCCTGTTATAGCTGTGTAATCTAGGCTGTGTAGTGAGATGGGGCCCTGTTATAGCTGTGTAATCTAGGCTGTGTAGTGAGACGGGGCCCTGTTATAGCTGGGTAATCTAGGCTGTGTAGTGAGACGGGACCTGTTATAGCTGTGTAATCTAGGCTGTGTAGTGAGATGGGCCCTGTTATAGCTGTGTAATCTAGGCTGTGTAGTGAGATGGGGCCCTGTTATAGCTGTGTAATCTAGGCTGTGTAGTGAGATGGGGCCCTGTTATAGCTGTGTAATCTAGGCTGTGTAGTGAGATGGGGCCCTGTTATAGCTGTGTAATCTAGGCTGTGTAGTGAGACGGGCCCTGTTATAGCTGTGTAATCTAGGCTGTGTAGTGAGATGGGGCCCTGTTATAGCTGTGTAATCTAGGCTGTGTAGTGAGGTTTAGTTTGGTTAATCCAACCGGAACATCCAGTCGCCCCCAGGCCACTAACAGAGGGTATTACACCTCCCCCTCTCTGCACCATTGCTCTCTGTACTGCCCCTCTCTAACCCGCTCTACTGTACCACTGCTGCTGTCCGGACCAGAACCAGAGAACCAGCGCCTCCAAGGAGACAGAGGACCAGAGAGACAGAGATAGAAACCACAGACACATGGGGGACAGAGGACCAGAGAGACAGAGATAGAAACCACAGAGACATGGGGGACAGAGGACCAGAGAGACAGAGATAGAAACCACAGAGACATGGGGGACAGAGGACCAGAGAGACAGAGATAGAAACCACAGAGACATGGGGAACAGAGGACCAGAGAGACAGAGATAGAAACCACAGAGACATGGGGGACAGAGGACCATAGAGACAGAGATAGAAACCACAGAGACATGGGGACAGAGGACCAGAGAGACAGAGATAGAAAACACAGAGACATGGGGACAGAGGACCAGAGAGACAGAGATAGAAACCACAGAGACATGGGGACAGAGGACCAGAGAGACAGAGATAGAAACCACAGAGACATGGGGGACAGAGGACCAGAGAGACAGAGATAGAAACCACAGAGATATGGGGACAGAGGACCAGAGAGACAGAGATAGAAACCACAGAGACATGGGGGACAGAGGACCAGAGAGACAGAGATAGAAAACACAGAGACATGGGGACAGAGGACAAGAGAGACAGAGATAGAAACCACAGAGACATGGGGACAGAGGACCAGAGAGACAGAGATAGAAAACACAGAGATATGGGGACAGAGGACCAGAGAGACAGAGATAGAAACCACAGAGATATGGGGACAGAGGACCAGAGAGACAGAGATAGAAACCACAGAGATATGGGGACAGAGGACCAGAGAGACAGAGATAGAAAACACAGAGATATGGGGACAGAGGACCAGAGAGACAGAGATAGAAACCACAGAGACATGGGGGACAGAGGACCAGAGAGACAGAGATAGAAACCACAGAGACATGGGGGACAGAGGACCAGAGAGACAGAGATAGAAACCACAGAGATATGGGGACAGAGGACCAGAGAGACAGAGATAGAAACCACAGAGATATGGGGACAGAGGACCAGAGAGACAGAGATAGAAACCACAGAGATATGGGGACAGAGGACCAGAGAGACAGAGATAGAAAACACAGAGATATGGGGACAGAAGACCAGAGAGACAGAGATAGAAACCACAGAGACATGGGGGACAGAGGACCAGAGAGACAGAGATAGAAACCACAGAGACATGGGGGACAGAGGACCAGAGAGACAGAGATAGAAACCACAGAGATATGGGGACAGAAGACCAGAGAGACAGAGATAGAAAACATCATGGCCTCTTTTTACAAATCTTTTGAAGGGCTGAAGGGCTCCACTCAATCAGCAGCCAAGGGAGTCACACAGCATGCGGGTAATGGTGTGGCACCAGAACTGTTAGCCAAGGGAGTCACACAGAATGCAGGTAATGGTGTGGCACCAGAACTGTTAGCCAAGGGAGTCACACAGCATGCAGGTAATGGTGTGGCACCAGAACTGTTAGCCAAGGGAGTCACACAGCATGCAGGTAATGGTGTGGCACCAGAACTGTCAGCCAAGGGAGTCACACAGCATGCAGGTAATGGTGTGGCACCAGAACTGTTAGCCAAGGGAGTCACACAGCATGCAGGTAATGGTGTGGCACCAGAACTGTCAGCCAAGGGAGTCACACAGCATGCAGGTAATGGTGTGGCACCAGAACTGTTAGCCAAGGGAGTCACACAGCATGCAGGTAATGGTGTGGCACCAGAACTGTCAGCCAAGGGAGTCACACAGCATGCAGGTAATGGTGTGGCACCAGAACTGTCAGCCAAGGGAGTCACACAGCATGCCGGTAATGTTGTGGCACCAGAACTGTTAGCCAAGGGAGTCACACAGCATGCAGGTAATGTTGTGGCACCAGAACTGTCAGCCAAGGGAGTCACACAGCATGCAGGTAATGTTGTGGCACCAGAACTGTCAGCCAAGGGAGTCACACAGCATGCAGGTAATGTTGTGGCACCAGAACTGTTAGCCAAGGGAGTCACACAGCATGCAGGTAATGGTGTGGCACCAGAACTGTTAGCCAAGGAGTCACACAGAATGCAGGTAATGGTGTGGCACCAGAACTGTTAGCCAAGGGAGTCACACAGCATGCAGGTAATGGTGTGGCACCAGAACTGTCAGCCAAGGGAGTCACACAGCATGCAGGTAATGGTGTGGCACTAGAGCTGTTAGCTACATTAGACCTACAGTATAGTGTCAGAGAACTTAACTTTAGTAGTATCCATGTAGAAGGGATGTCAACTAATTCTGCTGTGCATGCAATGAGATAATTACCAATTAGCTAATTAATAATTAGATAATTAGCAATTATATAACTACCAATTAGATAATTACTAATTATATAACTACCAATTAGATAATTAATCATTAGATCATTACCTATTAGAGAATTACTAATTAGATAATTAGCAATTACATAATTAGCAATTACATAATTACCTATTAGATAATTACTAATTCGATAATTACAATAATATAATTACAATGAGAATATTACCAATTAGATAATTACTAATTAGATCATTAGATAATTACAATTAGATCATTACTAATTAGATAATTAACATTGCACACCCACCTCGTTATTTGCTTGATGTTTTTAGTTGATGTTTCAAACTGGAGGATCATTCAAAACAAAAACACATGGTCTGCACCCTGGAAATAGTACTCACTCCATAACCCTACCTGTAAAGTTCAACAGTTTGGATAATATCCATAACCCTACCTGTAAAGTTCAACAGCTTGGATAATATCCATAACCCTACCTGTAAAGTTCAACAGCTTGGATAATATCCATAACCCTACCTGTAAAGTTCAACAGCTTGGATAATATCCATAAGACTACCGCAATTGCATAAAGGAGTTCTGTATCTATAATTCTTAAAATAATTATGTTTTTTGTGAACGTTTATCGTGAGTAATTTAGTAAATTCACCGGAATTGTTCGGTGGGAATGCTAGTTCTGAACGTCACATGCTAATGTAAAAAGCTGGTTTTTGATATAAATATGAACTTGATTGAACAGACATGCATGTATTGTATAACATAATGTCCTAGGAGTGTCATCTGATGAAGATCATCAAAGGTTAGTGCTGCATTTAGCTGTGGTTTGGGTTTTTGTGACATTATATGCTAGCTTGAAAAATGGGTGTCTGATTATTTCTGGCTGGGTACTCTGCTGACATAATCTAATGTTTTGCTTTCGCTGTGAAGCCTTTTTGAAATAGGACAGTGTGGTTAGATTAACGAGAGTCTTTAAATAGCTGTAAAATAGTCATATGTTTGAGAAATTGAAGTAATAGCATTTCTAAGGTATTTGAATATCGCGCCACGGGATCCAACTAGGGTGGGACGTTTCCTAGCCCAGAGAGGATAACAGAAGTATGTGTCTACTACATAGTTAATGTGTTGTTGTCCAGGCTTCTCAGGAGTCCTCCAAGGACACAACCAACATGTCCAGGCCTCTCAGGAGTCCTCCAAGGAAACAACCAGCATGTCCAGGCTTCTCAGGCGTCCTCCAAGGAAACAACCAGCATGTCCAGGCTTCTCAGGAGTCCTCCAAGGAAACAAACAACATAGGTACAGTACACACACACACACACACACACACACACACACACACACACACACACACACACACACACACACACACACACACACAAGTGGACACGACATCAGTGGACACGACATCAGAACATTTTATCGTGTCAACTTTTCTCAGTTTGAAAAACACATTGAGGCATTGATGAGAGATCGGTTTACCTCTCTGACAAAAGGACCATGCTACTATACGCTGTTATTATCCTGTTTTATTATCTCTCTCTCTCTCTCTCTCTCTCTCTCTCTCTCTCTCTCCCCCCTCTCTCTCTCTCTCTCTCCCCTCTCTCTCTCTCTCTCCTCTCCTCTCCTCTCTCCCCCCCCCCCCCCCCTCTCTCTCTCTCTCCCCCCCTCTCTCTCTCTCTCCCCCCCCCCTCTCTCTCTCTCTCTCTCTCTCTCTCTCTCTCTCTCTCCCTCTCTCTCTCTAGCGACCACAGAGGCCAGCTGACAGACACAGACAATGGAGCAGACATTGAATATCCCTTTGATCATGGTGAAGTTATTAATTACACGTTGGATGGTGTATGAATACACTCAGTCACTACGAAGATACAACCGGTCAGAACGCTCGGATCAACCGTACTCCTCGGCCAGAGTGTCCAGTGTGCGTTCTGAACGATCCGGCAGGCGAAATACTCACGAATCGTAAAATGTCTAGCTAGTAATATGTTATGCTAACAAGCTTCCAAGAGGTTGCATAGCAACAGCATCAACTTCCGGTAAACAGGCGAAGCGCCAGTACGCTCAACTGAAAGTGAAAGGATACCGTTAGTTTACAGTATATTAAAATGTACTAATAGTATATAGTATGTAGTATATACTCATTAAGTATGTAGTATACAGTATGTTAGCATGGGTATTCGAACACAGCTCAGATTTACAAAGCTCTTAGAGACTTACCCAGAAAGAGCTGTAATCACTGCCAAAGCAGATTCTAACATGTATTGACTCAGGGGTGTGAATACTTATGTAAATGAGATATTTCTGTATTTCATTTTCAATACATTTAAAAAAAAAATATATATATATATATAATTTCACTTTGTCATTTTCTCAGAAAAAACATTTTTTTCATTCATTTTGAATTCACGGTGTAACACTACAAAATGTGGAATGAGTCAAGGGGTATGAATACTTTCTGAAGGCCACTATATCTCACTATATTAAGCACTTTATCCATTTATCATGCAAATAATCGGTTGCTAAGGGGTGTTTTAACAGATGCACTATCATCACTATCATCATCGCTATGATAACAGTGTTTTTGGGGGGGAAATCAGCCTCCTGATGAGCATTTTATCCGTTGTTTATTTCAGCTCTCCTCACTCACTCACACCCCTCCCTCCCTCCCATCACGGCAACGGTTGCTAGGCAACGTGATTCAGAGTGTGCTGTGAGGTGGCCAGGGGATTGGCTGAGGCCTTGGAAAGTGATGATAGTGTGGATTCTGCCTCGGGGAACATTGGAATACCGTGTTCTGGCTAAGCTTGTGGCTCCAAAGAAACGGTGCTGCTGCCAGAACACAATGTATTGATGACCGTTGGTAATTATAAAGCTTGACTTAGTTTTTATTGGTAAAGCTTAGCTAGTTTATCATGTTGCATGTTTCAACATAACACAATTATTTGTTGATTTGCTGAAGGGAGTGTTTAATCAAATCAAATAACATTTTATTTGTCACATACTTTGTAGACAACAGGTGAAATGCTGACTGACGGGTCCTTTTAAAATGAAAGATATTTTTTTTTTAAATACAAAAATGGTAACGAGGAATAAATACACAGTGACTAACTAATAACAATAACGAGTAAAAATAACATGGCTATATACAGGAAGTAGAAAATAACATGGCTATATACAGGAAGTAGAAAATAACATGGCTATATACAGGGAGTAGAAAATAACATGGCTATATACAGGAAGTAGAAAATAACATGGCTATATACAGGAAGTAGAAAATAACATGGCTATATACAGGAAGTAGAAATAACATGGCTATATACAGGAAGTAGAAATAACATGGCTATATACAGGAAGTAGAAATAACATGGCTATATACAGGAAGTAGAAATAACATGGCTATATACAGGAAGTAGAAATAACATGGCTATATACAGGAAGTAGAAAATAACATGGCTATATACAGGGAGTAGAAAATAACATGGCTATATACAGGAAGTAGAAATAACATGGCTATATACAGGAAGTAGTAAATAACATGGCTATATACAGGAAGTAGAAAATAACATGGCTATATACAGGGAGTAGAAAATAACATGGCTATATACAGGAAGTAGAAATAACATGGCTATATACAGGGAGTAGAAATAACATGGCTATATACAGGGAGTAGAAAATAACATGGCTATATACAGGGAGTAGAAATAACATGGCTATATACAGGGAGTATAAAATAACATGGCTATATACAGGGAGAACCAGTACCAAGTCAATGTGTAGGAGTACTTGTAATGTAGGTAGCTATGTACATATAAGTAGGTATAAAGTGACTAGACAACAGGATAGATAATAGACAGTAGCAGCAGCGTATGTGGTGAGTGTGTGTGTGTGTGTGTGTGTGTGTGTGTGTGTGTGTGTGTGTGTGTGTGTGTGTGTGTGTGTGTGTGTGTGTGTGTGTGTGTGTGTGTTGTGGTGACAGTGTAAGTACACCATATATACAGCAGGATGTGGACACCACCTTCAAACTAGTCTATTCTATTTCAGCCCACTGCTGACAGGTGTATAAAATCAAGCACACAGCCATGGGATCTCCATAGACAAACATTTGCAGTAGAATGGCCTTACTGAAGAGCTCAGTGACTTTCAATGTAAACTGGTAGGCCACACAAGCTCACAGAACGTGATGGCCGAGTGCTGAAGCGCGCAGTGCATAAAAAATCGTCTGTCTTTGGTTGCAACAATCACTACCGAGTTCCAAACTCCCTCTGGAAGCAACATCAGCAAAATAACTGTTAGTCGGGATCTTCATGAAATAGGTTTCCATGGCAGAGCAGCTGCACACAAGCCTAAGATCACCATGCGCAATGCCAAGCGTCGGCTGGAGTGGTGTAAAGCTCGCCGCCATTGGACTCGAGAGCAGTGGAAATGCGTTCTCTGGAATTATGAATCATGCTTTACCATCTGGCAGTCCGACGGACAAATCTGGGTTTGGTGGATGCCAGGAGAACGCCACCTGTCCAGACGCATAGTGCCAGCTGTTAAGTTTGTTGGAGGAATAATGGTCTGGGGATGTTTTTCATGGTTTGGGCCCCTTAGTTCCAGTGAAGGGAAATCTTAACACTACAGCACACAATGACATTCTAGACGATTCTGTGCTTCCAACTTTGTGGCCACAGTTTGGGGAAGGCCCTTTCCTGTTTCATCATGACAATGCCCCTGTGCACAAAGTGAGGTTTTGTCGAGATCGGTGTGGAAGAACATGACTGGCCTGCACAGAGCCCTGACCTCAACCCCATCAAACACATTTGGGATGAATTGGAACGCCGACTGCGAGCCAGGCCCAATCGCCCAACAACAGTGCCTGTCCTCACTAATGCTCTTGTGGCTGAATGGAAGCAAGTCCCCCTGCAGCAATGTTCCAACATCTAGTGGAAAGCCTTCCCAGAAGAGAGGAGGCTGTTATAGCAGCAAACAAGGGGGACCAACTCCATATTAATGCCCATGATGTTGGAATGAGATGTTGGCCGAGCAGGTGTCCACATACGTTTGGTCATGTAGTGTATCTGTGAGTGTGTGGGTAGAGTCCAATGTGTACATAGAGTCATAGAGAGTTAGTGCAAGAAAGGGTCAATGCAGATAGTCCGGGTAGCCATTTGATTAGCTATTTAGCAGTCTTTGTCACGGTTGTCGTATGGATTGGACCAAAACGCAGCGGGAATATATATACTCTTCTTCTTTTTTATTTTGAAGAAGGAGAAACAACTAAATACGTGAACAAAAAAGAACAAACCGAAACAGTCCTGTCAGGTGCAACAAACACTAAACAAGGAACAACTATCCACAAAATCCCGTAGAAAAACACCCCTGTTAAATAGGACCTTCAATTAGAAGCAACTAGGGGCAGCTGCTTCCAATTGAAGGTCAACCCAACAAACACCACATAGAAATAGACATACTAGAACATAGCCCAACAAACCCCGAAACACTCTAAACAAACACGCCCCTGCCACGTCCTGACTAAACTACAATAACAAATAATCCCTTATACTGGTCAGGACGTGACAGTCTTATTTAGCAGTCACATGGCTTGGGGGTAGAGTTGCTGTACAAAGTGGTGATGCAGACTGTCAAGATGCTCTCAACGGTGCAGCCGTAGAACATTTTGAGGATCTGAGGGCCAATGCTGTCTTTTCAACTTCCTGAAGGGGGGAAAAGGCTGTACCCTTTTCACAACTGTGTGGGGTGTGTGGTGGACCATGTTAATTCCTTATTAATGTGGACACCGAGAAACCTGAAGCTCTCGACCCACTGCGCTACAGCCCCATCGATGTGGATGGGGGGGGGGGGTGCTCGCTCCTTCATTTCCCGTAGTCTACGATCAGCTCCTTTTTCTTGCGTTTAGGGAGAGGTTGTCCTGGCACCACACTGCCAGGTTCTCTGACCTCCTCCCTTTAAGATTCTTTATCGTCGTCGGGGATCAGTCATTGTGTCGTCAGCAAACTGGATGATGGTGTTGGCTACACAGTTGTGGGTGAACAGAGAGTACAGGAGGGGACTAAGCACACACCCCTGAGGGACCCCGATGTTGATGGACAGCGTGGCGGATGTGTTGTTGCCTACCCTTACCACCCGTTAGGAAGTCCAGGATCCAGTTGTGGAGGAAGGTGTTCAGTCCGAGGGTCCTGAGCTTGGTGATGAGCTTTTGGGGGGGGACTATGGTGTTGAATGCTGAGCTGTAGTCAATGAACAGCATTCTTACACATGTACAATTTTAATTTGATCACTCTTTTCTTGCTGAGAATTTTGCTGCGAAGCAGGGTGTATGTATGAACCACTACAAACATTTCCATTAATTATAATCCACATAATAATTCACATTTCCCATTGCTGCAGGATTATTTTCAAATTAAGATCTTACATCTGTACATACTGTACAGTGCCTTCAGAAAGTATTCACACACCTTGACTTTGTACGCATTTTGTTGTGTTACAGCCTGAATTTAAAATTGATTAAATTGAGAGTTTGTGTCATTGGCCTACACACAATACCCCATAATGTCAGTGTTATATATTTTTTTAAATGTTTACAAATGAATAATAAATGAAAAGCAGAAATGACTTGAGTCAGTATTCAACCCCTTTGTTATGGCAAACTTAAATGAGTTCAGGAGTAAAACTGTTTTTTTTTACTGGCTATAGAGTCGAGCGTGGGTGGAGTAGGCATTGCGGTGCTCATGTGAATTTCCTTCAGACCAATGCTTACTTCTCACTTAAAAAGTCGTTTTTTTGTTTTTCATTTCCATGGTTTTTACACCGGAAGGTGATTATACAAAATTATACAACATTTTCACATTGCCTTTTGAAAAGGTAATTTGCGCTTTAAATTAAGTTTAAAAAATGTATGTGTTTTGTATGACATAATTTCTTGTCTAGGGCCTGGTGTCCTAAAATGATCTTAAGGCTACGTTCATAGTTAGAACCTTCATAGGCACATTGTTAATTTCAGAGCTGTTTCCCAAAACCATAATTACTTGAAAACATTTATTTACAAACTGCCTCCGACCACTCGTAGAACAGTTAACTGGGTCTTTAGATGCTCATTTGCCCTTCCGCGCCACATTATACACAAGAGATCTACGCTAAACATAGAATCAAGATATTTATCTGTCTCTGTGTGACCACCGATAACTTAAGATCCATCGCTATCGGAAACCGGGCCATGCCCATTAATCCATAGACGTGGCTGTTTGCATTTATACAAAACATGTATGGATTCTCCCTTTAATAAAAAGGGGAGGTGAATATCAATAGCTTATATTTAAAAAAATTTAACGTCAGTTAAGAACAAATAGTTATTTACAATGACGTGCTACCCCCGATCAAACCCTAACGACGCTGGACCATTTGTGCGCCGCCCTATGGGACTCGCAATCATATGTGGTACAGTCTGGAATCGAACCAGGGTCTGTAGTAACGCCTCTAACACTGAGATGCAGTGCCTTAGATCGCTGTGATACAGTCTGGAATCGAACCAGGGTCTGTAGTAACGCCTCTAACACTGAGATGCAGTGCCTTAGATCGCTGTGATACAGTCTGGAATCGAACCAGGTGTCTGTAGTAACGCCTCTAGCACTGAGATGCAGTGCCTTAGACCGCTGTGATACAGCCTGGAATCGAACCAGGGTCTGTAGTAACACCTCTAGCACTGACATGCAGTGCCTTAGACCGCTGTGATACAGCCTGGAATCAAACCAGGGTCTGTAGTAACGCCTCTAACACTGAGATGCAGTGCCTTAGATCGCTGTGATACAGCCTGGAATCGAACCAGGGTCTGTAGTAACGCCTCTAGCACTGAGATGCAGTGCCTTAGACCGCTGTGGTACAGCCTGGAATCGAACCAGGTGTCTGTAGTGACGCCTCTAACACTGAGATGCAGTGCCTTAGACCGCTGTGATACAGCCTGGAATCGAACCAGGTGTCTGTAGTGACGCCTCTAACACTGAGATGCAGTGCCTTAGACCGCTGCGCCACTCGGGAGCCTTCACATTAAACAAGTATCTGTTACTGGAATTTATTCTCAAAGTACTGAATAAGTTTGCTGAAAGCAGTTGAAAATAAATCGC